>NC_056731.1:776812672-777115172 GCF_019279795.1 Protopterus annectens
GGCTTTGATTTGCCAGTTTCACATGTTGAAGTACCATCAACATATTATGGAACTAATCAAATAAAAAATGGTGTTACTTCCAGATTGTGCAGAAAATAAAAATTTACAATAATTTATGCATTCTGCAAACTAAGTTAGTAAACATACTTTGCAGTGTGGGTTTGATGCCTTAGAAGCATCTTGCAGGGCTGTTGTCACTGAGTCTGCACTGAGAAGGCATGCGTGGCTGAAGGAACAAATGCTGCCAGACCATGTCAAAGCAAAATTACTAGATGCTCTATTAAATCAGGACTGTTTGTTTGGCACAAAAGCAGAAGAAGTTATTTAAAAGATTTCTTACAGGTGCAGCCACCTAGATTCAGTAGGCAATGGCCTTCTAAAAACTGGTACTTTCCAGTCCCTCCCAGGCCTTCTGAGTCCAAACCCAGGGGAAACAGATCACCAAGGCTACAGTCTCAGGGTATGCAGAGATCTAAACAATGGAGTGGTCCCACCTCAAAAACAGGGAGTGGTAAGCCACCCCCTTATGGAAAAAGCTCACAATGACTTCTCAATCATCCTTCCCAACCATGTCCAAGTACTTGCACCCCTAGGAGGAAAGCTCACCCTTTATGCAAAAAAATTGGATATCCATTTGTCAGGCCCGATGTGTTCTAAACATTGTATCCCAGGGATACAGATTCTGTTTCCATTCACTGCCAACCGTAAGTGGTTTGCCAGACATTCCTTCAAATCAGTGGGCAGAAGCTCAAAAGCAAGCACTTTCCCTTCTCAATTTCAGGGCTATTCAACCTGTTCCAGTAGTACAAAGCGGACAAGGTTTCTACTCCAGACTGTTCCTGGTGCCCAAAAAAGAGAGCTCTTGGTGCCCTTTCCTGGATCTGTCAGTCCTCAACACCTTCTGGTGGTCCCAAAATTCCAAATGCTTACACTGCAACAGCTTCTTCCTCTGCTAGACAAAGATGCCTGGTTAGTCACCCTAGACATAAAAGAAGCTTATCTGCACATCCTCATAAGGGAGTCTTGCAGGAAATATCTACATTTCAGGGCAGGCTCTATGCACTGTCAGTTCTCTGCACTTCCCTTGGCTTATCTGCTGCGTCCAGAGTATTCATAAAGTGCCTGGCTCCAGCTATTGCATACTGCAGACAGAGAAATATTAAAATGTACCCATATTTGGACGATTGCCTGATTCAGGCGGATAGTCAGGAATTGTTACTTCAGCACCTGGCATTTGTAAAAAGACTCTTAACTTCACTGAGGTTCACCATCAACGAAAAGAAATCACAACTGGTGCTCAGTCAAAAAATTGTATTCCTGGGAGCAAGCTTGAACACAACTTCCCAGATGGCATTCCTCACTCAAGAAAAACAGATCTATTTCACAAACTACTTCAAACTAATGGCCACAAAAACCCAGCTATCTGCAAGGAAAATACTTTAAGCCCTAGGGTTCATGACCTCATGCATTCTGCTAATTCCATATGCAAGACTGCATATGAGGAAACTTCAGTGGTACTTAAAGTCTCTGGTGTCAACATTCTCAGGACCTGGAAACAGTGATTCCTATCATACCTTGTCTAAGGGCAGAGTTCCTTTGGTGGGCAGAGGCATGCAACCACAACAAGGGACTTCCTTTCATTGAACCCCTTGCCGTCCAAACCCTGGCAACAGACACATCAGACTATGCATAGGTGGGGTGGGGCTCACATGGTAGGCAAATGCATTCAAGGCAACTGGAGCCCAGGACAAATTACCCTGCATATCAATCAAAAAGAGATGTTAGCTGTGCAGAATGCTCTGACAGCCTTCAAATACCTTATCCTTCCAGGGAGGTTCCTGATAAAGACAGACAACACCACAGTTATGTGGTACATAAGCAGGGGGGAGCTCATTCCTACCCACTCTGCAGATTAGCCATGGCCCTGTGGAACACAGCCTTGAGCAACCAAGTGGACCTGCAAGCTCAATTCCTGCCAGGCAAACAAAACTCACTGGCAGACAACTTAAGCAGAAATCTGTTGGACCCACACGAGTGGAAACTGGAACCTAACTCTTTCAAACTTCTAACCCACAGGTGGGGGACACCAGAGGTGGACCTCTTTGCCTCCCCCCAAAACCACAAATTGAACAAGTTTTGCACTCGGAATCCTCACAGCAGAGTCTGGAAGGTGGATGCCCTATCCTTTACATGGGAAAACCTCTCAATCTATGCCTTTCCTCCTCTGCCCCTCTGCTCAAAAGTACTACTCAAGATCAAACAGGACAGGCCAAGGACAATCCTTATTGCCCCAGACTAGCCACACCAGCACTGGTACCCACTCCTACGCAGCCTGACAGCAGTGCCACCCTGACACCTACATCAGACACCTTCCCTGCTGTCCCAGCAGGAGGGACAGATTTTGCATCCACAGCTGCAAACCCTAAACCTTGCAGCCTGGCTTATCCCCTAAATTCACCACCAGCAACCCTCGGCAAACAAGTGCTGGACGTCATCCTTGAAGCCAGAAGGCCTAGTACTAGGAAATCCTATGCTGAAAAGTGGAAAAAATATTGTTCTTGGAGTCAGTCTCAAGGAAAGGACACAGCCTTGCCCACCTTAACTCAAATCCTTGATTACCTAGCAGAGCTGCTCCACAGAGGCCTATCCTTCTCATCCATTATGATTCATGCCTCTGCCATCTCAGCTCATTATAATACTCTCATCAAACAGTTCCTGAGAGGAGCTAACAATTTAAGGCCCCCTAGGAGAGCTCCCACCCCGGCCTGGGACCTTAACTTTGTACTGGAAAAGCTCACGCTTCCCCCTTTTGAACCTGATGCTTCAGCAGAGTTAAAATTCCTCTCTTGGAAAACAGCCTTACTACTAGCCATCACTTCAGCAAGAAGAGTGTCTGAGTTACAGGCACTAATGACCATGGAACCCTTCATTGTTTTCCATGCTGACAGGGTTTCCCTCAGGACTAACCCATCATTTATGCCGAAGGTGGTATCCATTGTGGCTTTAAACCAATCCATCCATATGCCAACCTTTTTCCCTAATCCTCAGAATAAAAGGGAAAGGATCCTGCACTCCTTGGACATGCACAGACAGCTCAGGTTCTACCTTGACGGGACTAAACCTTTCAGAAAATCTGACCAGCTGCTAGTCAGCTTTGCTACAGGGGCATAGGGCAAGGCCATTTCAAAGCAAACCATTTCCAAATGGATAGCACACTACATCCATTTCTAATACAAACACCATGGAAAACCTACCCCACAGGGGATCAGAACTGAACTCATTCCACTAGGGCTACCTCAACCTCTACAGCATTTCTCAGAGGAATCCCTACCAGGGACATCCTGGAAACTGCAACCTGACGTTCTGTACACACCTTCACCAAGCATTACCATGTAACTATTTTTTCTAAATCCAGAGCTGGATTCGCTACAGCAGTCTTACAAGGCCTGCTAGCCAGCCCTAACACTTCTTGACTGCCTCCACCCTTCCTCCTCGGCTTTGGGAATCAACCCAAGTGTGATGACTGCAACAGTGAAACACGAAGAACATAGTACAGTTGTGTACACTTACCATAAATGTAGATGTTTGAGTGTATTCACTGTTGCAGTCCTGGTTTCCCTCCCTCCAGACGCCTGACTTTCTCTATCCTTTCTGCCTATCCTCTTTATGGCCATATTCTATGACAGGGGTATTTACTTTTTACTGGAGGTGTTCCACACCATTTAATAGCTTCCTATTTTGGGGGCTGCTGACATTTGGGGCAAGAAAAAACTGATGTAATGGTGTCTGCTGTATGTTCTAATACCCCTGACGTCATGGAAGAGGCGACAGCATCCGACGCAGAAATCCCAAGACTCTGGTATTCGGGCCTACTGAAGGCTACCTGCAGGCAGATAATCCAAGTGTGATGATTGCAACAGTGAATACACCTGAACATCTACATTTATGGTAAGTGTACACAACTGTACTTTTCTGGCATTGTTGCACAATGCTTTGGTAGAAAGAGTGTCTCTCTTCCATCTTTTAATAAGTCAGTTTGATCATGTTGGTACTTTGATTACATTATGTAAGTGAATTTCTGTGCTGGCATTCTGAGTAAATAATGTCAAAAGAGTTTTACTGTGGAGCATCATGGCTGCTAGAGTACCTGGAATATCAATGTTGTATTCTTCTTTGGGTCAGTTATCCTTGGTATTTGTCATCATTTTACATATTTGTTATATTTGTGTATCTGTGTTTTATAGGTTGGATCTGGTCAAGAGAATCTCAAAAAGAAATAACAAAAGCCAAAGAAGAATTCAAGAAAGATGTGGACTCCATCCAGAAGGATCTTGAAATGAAATACCGTGAAAACTTGATAGAAAATCGACGAACCGTTGCCCGTTTAGAGTTGGAAATTGAAAAGCAACAACAGCGGGTTGAGAGTTATAAAAGTGCCTTGATCTCTCAAAGTCATAAGTTGGTAGAAGAGCGGAAGCTCTTAGAGCTAGAAAAGCAACGCATTCAAGAGGAGAAGCAAGCTATGCTCCACTCGGGAGCAGCAGCAGTCTTGTACAGAAGTGCAATAGAAAAGGAAGAAGGATGGCATAAGACAGCTACAGCTGTGCTTGAAGAAATTGAAGACGCGCTGGTAGATAGACAAAATGTTCGTTGCAGCTTCATTATTCCAAAAGTGAAACGATTAGAAATTGAGAAGGACTTGTTAGTTAAGGCTGCAACAAATCCTGTGGCTTTACATTTGAAAATGGAAGATGGACTGAAGGACATTTTTAAAAATGATAGTTACTGTGCCAATGTCATGAACACTGACATTAGGCAAAATGGTAAATTGATGTGGCTCTATCTTAAATACTGGGGCCTACAAATTGAAATACAGAAGTTTAAAAATGTGCAAAAGTCTATACTGGGTAAATAGTTCAATGAGGTTTTGCTTAAAGAATAGTAAGGTTTCGAAATTCAAACTACTGATGTATGTATACTGGTGAGTGTGTGCTAATATCCTCATGTTAAGTGGCTGAGCAACCTGTATATGGGATTGTTTACATATTGCATATTAATTTACCCTTCAAAATTATAATAGTAATTTGGTTGGGGTTCTTTCTGCCTAACTTTAAAAAATAATTTTGAAACTGCAAAATGCAAATAAACTCTCGTGATTGTAAACGTGAACAGCTTGCTACTTTTCTCTGAACATTTTTGTAATAATACCATTAAGCACGGATGCTTAGTAATTTGAGAAAACTGGACAAAGCTGTTTTCTTGAGTCCTGTTTTTCTCTCTCTCTTTCTTTCTTATTGGTTTAGTTTTCCTTTTTTTGTTTCTTGCTTATATACAATATATATACGTTATCAAAGACGCTTCAAAGGCTTGGCAGACTGCACTGAGGAACATCCTTTGTAGACTTGAGCAGAAAAAATGTAGTAGATAAGGCTGTATTTTGCAAAAGAATTATGTTAATTAAATAATTTGGTTAAGGAAATGTTTTGTTTAGGTGATGTAACAACACCTCTCAACAATCTCCTCTTAACACAGAAGGTTCAGATTCATAGGTTCATAGGTTTATACTAGGCTATCTGCCCTAAGGCATTTATAAGCCTAGCCCAAAGTTTTGTGGCTTACGCCACCCCTTATGTTAAAAAATACTGTGCCCATTAGTTTGTTGTGCCTCTGTCCAGCAGTGACACAGAGATGATTCCCGGGGTAAACCTACGATCTCCCATCCACCGGTCAAGATTTCTCTTGAACAGAGCCAGCGAGGTGCTCTGCCTCACATGGACTGGGATTTTATTCCACAGCATAGGGAGTCTCTAGGTGACAAATCTATCCCTCCAGCATGTCCTATTTATATCCGTGCTAAGGTTTAAGTCGCTTGCTCTAGTGGATCTGGTAGATTTGGATTTTTTGAGGTGGAGCATGTCCATTAATTCCGGGTTGGACATGGCCTTGTATGTCAGGCACAGGTCACTTCTGAGCAGGCGGTATGCGACTGAATAGAGCTGGAGTTTCTTCAGTCTGGCAGCATATGACAGATTTTGGAGTCCCTTTATCCTTTTGGTGAGGAACTTTTGGGGTCTCTCCAATTGCTGCAGGTGTCAATCTCATGATCTGTTACTAGGTCGGGTATAAATTACAGCAGGCTGAGAAGGGAGGCAGCATCCGTGCACACACTTTGGGAATACATCCTGGAGTTCTGTTCGGTAATATTCCTGCCTTGTGTATGAAGGAGTGTTGAAGGAATTTTTAACTGGTTATTCTGCTCTTCAGTAACTTGAACTAAAAGCTAGTGTTGGCTGAATTTTGTTATTTGCTAGTAATTACAGGTGTGGGGGTAGCCACATTCAGTGATTTCCTGTCCTTGCATATTTAAACTGGTGCATGTGAAATAATTCCTGCTTTAAAACTTCAGCTTGGCAAGCTAAGAACTTGGTTATATTCAACTGGACGTATAAGAGAATTTAAGTACCTTTTTATGCACTTTTTCTTTTAAAAAATACAGTATTTAAATTGATTTAAACTGTGTATGAAGGAGTGTTGAAGGAATTTTTAACTGGTTATTCTGCTCTTCAGTAACTTGAACTAAAAGCTAGTGTTGGCTGAATTTTGTTATTTGCTAGTAATTACAGGTGTGGGGTAGCCACATTCAGTGATTTCCTGTCCTTGCATATTTAAACTGGTGCATGTGAAATAATTCCTGCTTTAAAACTTCAGCTTGGCAAGCTAAGAACTTGGTTATATTCAACTGGACGTATAAGAGAATTTAAGTACCTTTTATGCACTTTTTCTTTTAAAAATACAGTATTTAAATTGATTTAAACTGTGTATGAAGGAGTGTTGAAGGAATTTTTAACTGGTTATTCTGCTCTTCAGTAACTTGAACTAAAAGCTAGTGTTGGCTGAATTTTGTTATTTGCTAGTAATTACAGGTGTGGGGGTAGCCACATTCAGTGATTTCCTGTCCTTGCATATTTAAACTGGTGCATGTGAAATAATTCCTGCTTTAAAACTTCAGCTTGGCAAGCTAAGAACTTGGTTATATTCAACTGGACGTATAAGAGAATTTAAGTACCTTTTTATGCACTTTTCTTTTAAAAATACAGTATTTAAATTGATTTAAACTGTGTATGAAGGAGTGTTGAAGGAATTTTTAACTGGTTATTCTGCTCTTCAGTAACTTGAACTAAAAGCTAGTGTTGGCTGAATTTTGTTATTTGCTAGTAATTACAGGTGTGGGGGTAGCCACATTCAGTGATTTCCTGTCCTTGCATATTTAAACTGGTGCATGTGAAATAATTCCTGCTTTAAAACTTCAGCTTGGCAAGCTAAGAACTTGGTTATATTCAACTGGACGTATAAGAGAATTTAAGTACCTTTTATGCACTTTTCTTTTAAAAATACAGTATTTAAATTGATTTAAACTGTGTATGAAGGAGTGTTGAAGGAATTTTAACTGGTTATTCTGCTCTTCAGTAACTTGAACTAAAAGCTAGTGTTGGCTGAATTTTGTTATTTGCTAGTAATTACAGGTGTGGGGGTAGCCACATTCAGTGATTTCCTGTCCTTGCATATTTAAACTGGTGCATGTGAAATAATTCCTGCTTTAAAACTTCAGCTTGGCAAGCTAAGAACTTGGTTATATTCAACTGGACGTATAAGAGAATTTAAGTACCTTTTTATGCACTTTTTCTTTTAAAAATACAGTATTTAAATTGATTTAAACTGTGTATGAAGGAGTGTTGAAGGAATTTTTAACTGGTTATTCTGCTCTTCAGTAACTTGAACTAAAAGCTAGTGTTGGCTGAATTTTGTTATTTGCTAGTAATTACAGGTGTGGGGGTAGCCACATTCAGTGATTTCCTGTCCTTGCATATTTAAACTGGTGCATGTGAAATAATTCCTGCTTTAAAACTTCAGCTTGGCAAGCTAAGAACTTGGTTATATTCAACTGGACGATAAGAGAATTTAAGTACCTTTTTATGCACTTTTTCTTTTAAAAATACAGTATTTAAATTGATTTAAACTGTGTATGAAGGAGTGTTGAAGGAATTTTTAACTGGTTATTCTGCTCTTCAGTAACTTGAACTAAAAGCTAGTGTTGGCTGAATTTTGTTATTTGCTAGTAATTACAGGTGTGGGGTAGCCACATTCAGTGATTTCCTGTCCTTGCATATTTAAACTGGTGCATGTGAAATAATTCCTGCTTTAAAACTTCAGCTTGGCAAGCTAAGAACTTGGTTATATTCAACTGGACGATAAGAGAATTTAAGTACCTTTTATGCACTTTTTCTTTTAAAAATACAGTATTTAAATTGATTTAAACTGTGTATGAAGGAGTGTTGAAGGAATTTTTAACTGGTTATTCTGCTCTTCAGTAACTTGAACTAAAAGCTAGTGTTGGCTGAATTTTGTTATTTGCTAGTAATTACAGGTGTGGGGTAGCCACATTCAGTGATTTCCTGTCCTTGCATATTTAAACTGGTGCATGTGAAATAATTCCTGCTTTAAAACTTCAGCTTGGCAAGCTAAGAACTTGGTTATATTCAACTGGACGTATAAGAGAATTTAAGTACCTTTTTATGCACTTTTTCTTTTAAAAATACAGTATTTAAATTGATTTAAACTGTGTATGAAGGAGTGTTGAAGGAATTTTTAACTGGTTATTCTGCTCTTCAGTAACTTGAACTAAAAGCTAGTGTTGGCTGAATTTTGTTATTTGCTAGTAATTACAGGTGTGGGGTAGCCACATTCAGTGATTTCCTGTCCTTGCATATTTAAACTGGTGCATGTGAAATAATTCCTGCTTTAAAACTTCAGCTTGGCAAGCTAAGAACTTGGTTATATTCAACTGGACGTATAAGAGAATTTAAGTACCTTTTATGCACTTTTTCTTTTAAAAAATACAGTATTTAAATTGATTTAAACTGTGTATGAAGGAGTGTTGAAGGAATTTTTAACTGGTTATTCTGCTCTTCAGTAACTTGAACTAAAAGCTAGTGTTGGCTGAATTTTGTTATTTGCTAGTAATTACAGGTGTGGGGGTAGCCACATTCAGTGATTTCCTGTCCTTGCATATTTAAACTGGTGCATGTGAAATAATTCCTGCTTTAAAACTTCAGCTTGGCAAGCTAAGAACTTGGTTATATTCAACTGGACGTATAAGAGAATTTAAGTACCTTTTATGCACTTTTTCTTTTAAAAAATACAGTATTTAAATTGATTTAAACTGTGTATGAAGGAGTGTTGAAGGAATTTTTAACTGGTTATTCTGCTCTTCAGTAACTTGAACTAAAAGCTAGTGTTGGCTGAATTTTGTTATTTGCTAGTAATTACAGGTGTGGGGGTAGCCACATTCAGTGATTTCCTGTCCTTGCATATTTAAACTGGTGCATGTGAAATAATTCCTGCTTTAAAACTTCAGCTTGGCAAGCTAAGAACTTGGTTATATTCAACTGGACGATAAGAGAATTTAAGTACCTTTTATGCACTTTTTCTTTTAAAAAATACAGTATTTAAATTGATTTAAACTGTGTATGAAGGAGTGTTGAAGGAATTTTTAACTGGTTATTCTGCTCTTCAGTAACTTGAACTAAAAGCTAGTGTTGGCTGAATTTTGTTATTTGCTAGTAATTACAGGTGTGGGGTAGCCACATTCAGTGATTTCCTGTCCTTGCATATTTAAACTGGTGCATGTGAAATAATTCCTGCTTTAAAACTTCAGCTTGGCAAGCTAAGAACTTGGTTATATTCAACTGGACGTATAAGAGAATTTAAGTACCTTTTTATGCACTTTTTCTTTTAAAAATACAGTATTTAAATTGATTTAAACTGTGTATGAAGGAGTGTTGAAGGAATTTTTAACTGGTTATTCTGCTCTTCAGTAACTTGAACTAAAAGCTAGTGTTGGCTGAATTTTGTTATTTGCTAGTAATTACAGGTGTGGGGGTAGCCACATTCAGTGATTTCCTGTCCTTGCATATTTAAACTGGTGCATGTGAAATAATTCCTGCTTTAAAACTTCAGCTTGGCAAGCTAAGAACTTGGTTATATTCAACTGGACGTATAAGAGAATTTAAGTACCTTTTATGCACTTTTTCTTTTAAAAAATACAGTATTTAAATTGATTTAAACTGTGTATGAAGGAGTGTTGAAGGAATTTTTAACTGGTTATTCTGCTCTTCAGTAACTTGAACTAAAAGCTAGTGTTGGCTGAATTTTGTTATTTGCTAGTAATTACAGGTGTGGGGGTAGCCACATTCAGTGATTTCCTGTCCTTGCATATTTAAACTGGTGCATGTGAAATAATTCCTGCTTTAAAACTTCAGCTTGGCAAGCTAAGAACTTGGTTATATTCAACTGGACGTATAAGAGAATTTAAGTACCTTTTATGCACTTTTTCTTTTAAAAATACAGTATTTAAATTGATTTAAACTGTGTATGAAGGAGTGTTGAAGGAATTTTTAACTGGTTATTCTGCTCTTCAGTAACTTGAACTAAAAGCTAGTGTTGGCTGAATTTTGTTATTTGCTAGTAATTACAGGTGTGGGGTAGCCACATTCAGTGATTTCCTGTCCTTGCATATTTAAACTGGTGCATGTGAAATAATTCCTGCTTTAAAACTTCAGCTTGGCAAGCTAAGAACTTGGTTATATTCAACTGGACGTATAAGAGAATTTAAGTACCTTTTTATGCACTTTTCTTTTAAAAATACAGTATTTAAATTGATTTAAACTGTGTATGAAGGAGTGTTGAAGGAATTTTTAACTGGTTATTCTGCTCTTCAGTAACTTGAACTAAAAGCTAGTGTTGGCTGAATTTTGTTATTTGCTAGTAATAACAGGTGGGGGTAGCCACATTCAGTGATTTCCTGTCCTTGCATATTTAAACTGGTGCATGTGAAATAATTCCTGCTTTAAAACTTCAGCTTGGCAAGCTAAGAACTTGGTTATATTCAACTGGACGTATAAGAGAATTTAAGTACCTTTTATGCACTTTTTCTTTAAAAAATACAGTATTTAAATTGATTTAAACTGTGTATGAAGGAGTGTTGAAGGAATTTTTAACTGGTTATTCTGCTCTTCAGTAACTTGAACTAAAAGCTAGTGTTGGCTGAATTTTGTTATTTGCTAGTAATTACAGGTGTGGGGGTAGCCACATTCAGTGATTTCCTGTCCTTGCATATTTAAACTGGTGCATGTGAAATAATTCCTGCTTTAAAACTTCAGCTTGGCAAGCTAAGAACTTGGTTATATTCAACTGGACGTATAAGAGAATTTAAGTACCTTTTTATGCACTTTTTCTTTTAAAAATACAGTATTTAAATTGATTTAAACTGTGTATGAAGGAGTGTTGAAGGAATTTTTAACTGGTTATTCTGCTCTTCAGTAACTTGAACTAAAAGCTAGTGTTGGCTGAATTTTGTTATTTGCTAGTAATTACAGGTGTGGGGGTAGCCACATTCAGTGATTTCCTGTCCTTGCATATTTAAACTGGTGCATGTGAAATAATTCCTGCTTTAAAACTTCAGCTTGGCAAGCTAAGAACTTGGTTATATTCAACTGGACGTATAAGAGAATTTAAGTACCTTTTTATGCACTTTTTCTTTTAAAAATACAGTATTTAAATTGATTTAAACTGTGTATGAAGGAGTGTTGAAGGAATTTTTAACTGGTTATTCTGCTCTTCAGTAACTTGAACTAAAAGCTAGTGTTGGCTGAATTTTGTTATTTGCTAGTAATTACAGGTGTGGGGGTAGCCACATTCAGTGATTTCCTGTCCTTGCATATTTAAACTGGTGCATGTGAAATAATTCCTGCTTTAAAACTTCAGCTTGGCAAGCTAAGAACTTGGTTATATTCAACTGGACGTATAAGAGAATTTAAGTACCTTTTATGCACTTTTTCTTTTAAAAATACAGTATTTAAATTGATTTAAACTGTGTATGAAGGAGTGTTGAAGGAATTTTTAACTGGTTATTCTGCTCTTCAGTAACTTGAACTAAAAGCTAGTGTTGGCTGAATTTTGTTATTTGCTAGTAATTACAGGTGTGGGGGTAGCCACATTCAGTGATTTCCTGTCCTTGCATATTTAAACTGGTGCATGTGAAATAATTCCTGCTTTAAAACTTCAGCTTGGCAAGCTAAGAACTTGGTTATATTCAACTGGACGTATAAGAGAATTTAAGTACCTTTTATGCACTTTTTCTTTTAAAAATACAGTATTTAAATTGATTTAAACTGTGTATGAAGGAGTGTTGAAGGAATTTTTAACTGGTTATTCTGCTCTTCAGTAACTTGAACTAAAAGCTAGTGTTGGCTGAATTTTGTTATTTGCTAGTAATTACAGGTGTGGGGTAGCCACATTCAGTGATTTCCTGTCCTTGCATATTTAAACTGGTGCATGTGAAATAATTCCTGCTTTAAAACTTCAGCTTGGCAAGCTAAGAACTTGGTTATATTCAACTGGACGTATAAGAGAATTTAAGTACCTTTTTATGCACTTTTTCTTTTAAAAATACAGTATTTAAATTGATTTAAACTGTGTATGAAGGAGTGTTGAAGGAATTTTTAACTGGTTATTCTGCTCTTCAGTAACTTGAACTAAAAGCTAGTGTTGGCTGAATTTTGTTATTTGCTAGTAATTACAGGTGTGGGGGTAGCCACATTCAGTGATTTCCTGTCCTTGCATATTTAAACTGGTGCATGTGAAATAATTCCTGCTTTAAAACTTCAGCTTGGCAAGCTAAGAACTTGGTTATATTCAACTGGACGTATAAGAGAATTTAAGTACCTTTTATGCACTTTTTCTTTTAAAAAATACAGTATTTAAATTGATTTAAACTGTGTATGAAGGAGTGTTGAAGGAATTTTTAACTGGTTATTCTGCTCTTCAGTAACTTGAACTAAAAGCTAGTGTTGGCTGAATTTTGTTATTTGCTAGTAATTACAGGTGTGGGGGTAGCCACATTCAGTGATTTCCTGTCCTTGCATATTTAAACTGGTGCATGTGAAATAATTCCTGCTTTAAAACTTCAGCTTGGCAAGCTAAGAACTTGGTTATATTCAACTGGACGTATAAGAGAATTTAAGTACCTTTTTATGCACTTTTCTTTTAAAAAATACAGTATTTAAATTGATTTAAACTGTGTATGAAGGAGTGTTGAAGGAATTTTTAACTGGTTATTCTGCTCTTCAGTAACTTGAACTAAAAGCTAGTGTTGGCTGAATTTTGTTATTTGCTAGTAATTACAGGTGTGGGGTAGCCACATTCAGTGATTTCCTGTCCTTGCATATTTAAACTGGTGCATGTGAAATAATTCCTGCTTTAAAACTTCAGCTTGGCAAGCTAAGAACTTGGTTATATTCAACTGGACGTATAAGAGAATTTAAGTACCTTTTATGCACTTTTTCTTTTAAAAATACAGTATTTAAATTGATTTAAACTGTGTATGAAGGAGTGTTGAAGGAATTTTTAACTGGTTATTCTGCTCTTCAGTAACTTGAACTAAAAGCTAGTGTTGGCTGAATTTTGTTATTTGCTAGTAATTACAGGTGTGGGGGTAGCCACATTCAGTGATTTCCTGTCCTTGCATATTTAAACTGGTGCATGTGAAATAATTCCTGCTTTAAAACTTCAGCTTGGCAAGCTAAGAACTTGGTTATATTCAACTGGACGTATAAGAGAATTTAAGTACCTTTTTATGCACTTTTCTTTTAAAAAATACAGTATTTAAATTGATTTAAACTGTGTATGAAGGAGTGTTGAAGGAATTTTTAACTGGTTATTCTGCTCTTCAGTAACTTGAACTAAAAGCTAGTGTTGGCTGAATTTTGTTATTTGCTAGTAATTACAGGTGTGGGGGTAGCCACATTCAGTGATTTCCTGTCCTTGCATATTTAAACTGGTGCATGTGAAATAATTCCTGCTTTAAAACTTCAGCTTGGCAAGCTAAGAACTTGGTTATATTCAACTGGACGTATAAGAGAATTTAAGTACCTTTTATGCACTTTTTCTTTTAAAAATACAGTATTTAAATTGATTTAAACTGTGTATGAAGGAGTGTTGAAGGAATTTTTAACTGGTTATTCTGCTCTTCAGTAACTTGAACTAAAAGCTAGTGTTGGCTGAATTTTGTTATTTGCTAGTAATTACAGGTGTGGGGGTAGCCACATTCAGTGATTTCCTGTCCTTGCATATTTAAACTGGTGCATGTGAAATAATTCCTGCTTTAAAACTTCAGCTTGGCAAGCTAAGAACTTGGTTATATTCAACTGGACGTATAAGAGAATTTAAGTACCTTTTTATGCACTTTTTCTTTTAAAAATACAGTATTTAAATTGATTTAAACTGTGTATGAAGGAGTGTTGAAGGAATTTTTAACTGGTTATTCTGCTCTTCAGTAACTTGAACTAAAAGCTAGTGTTGGCTGAATTTTGTTATTTGCTAGTAATTACAGGTGTGGGGGTAGCCACATTCAGTGATTTCCTGTCCTTGCATATTTAAACTGGTGCATGTGAAATAATTCCTGCTTTAAAACTTCAGCTTGGCAAGCTAAGAACTTGGTTATATTCAACTGGACGTATAAGAGAATTTAAGTACCTTTTTATGCACGTTTACTTTTAAAAAATACAGTATTTAAATTGATTTAAACTGTGTATGAAGGAGTGTTGAAGGAATTTTTAACTGGTTATTCTGCTCTTCAGTAACTTGAACTAAAAGCTAGTGTTGGCTGAATTTTGTTATTTGCTAGTAATTACAGGTGTGGGGGTAGCCACATTCAGTGATTTCCTGTCCTTGCATATTTAAACTGGTGCATGTGAAATAATTCCTGCTTTAAAACTTCAGCTTGGCAAGCTAAGAACTTGGTTATATTCAACTGGACGTATAAGAGAATTTAAGTACCTTTTATGCACTTTTTCTTTTAAAAAATACAGTATTTAAATTGATTTAAACTGTGTATGAAGGAGTGTTGAAGGAATTTTTAACTGGTTATTCTGCTCTTCAGTAACTTGAACTAAAAGCTAGTGTTGGCTGAATTTTGTTATTTGCTAGTAATTACAGGTGTGGGGGTAGCCACATTCAGTGATTTCCTGTCCTTGCATATTTAAACTGGTGCATGTGAAATAATTCCTGCTTTAAAACTTCAGCTTGGCAAGCTAAGAACTTGGTTATATTCAACTGGACGTATAAGAGAATTTAAGTACCTTTTATGCACTTTTCTTTTAAAAATACAGTATTTAAATTGATTTAAACTGTGTATGAAGGAGTGTTGAAGGAATTTTTAACTGGTTATTCTGCTCTTCAGTAACTTGAACTAAAAGCTAGTGTTGGCTGAATTTTGTTATTTGCTAGTAATTACAGGTGTGGGGGTAGCCACATTCAGTGATTTCCTGTCCTTGCATATTTAAACTGGTGCATGTGAAATAATTCCTGCTTTAAAACTTCAGCTTGGCAAGCTAAGAACTTGGTTATATTCAACTGGACGTATAAGAGAATTTAAGTACCTTTTATGCACTTTTCTTTTAAAAATACAGTATTTAAATTGATTTAAACTGTGTATGAAGGAGTGTTGAAGGAATTTTTAACTGGTTATTCTGCTCTTCAGTAACTTGAACTAAAAGCTAGTGTTGGCTGAATTTTGTTATTTGCTAGTAATTACAGGTGTGGGGTAGCCACATTCAGTGATTTCCTGTCCTTGCATATTTAAACTGGTGCATGTGAAATAATTCCTGCTTTAAAACTTCAGCTTGGCAAGCTAAGAACTTGGTTATATTCAACTGGACGTATAAGAGAATTTAAGTACCTTTTTATGCACTTTTTCTTTTAAAAAATACAGTATTTAAATTGATTTAAACTGTGTATGAAGGAGTGTTGAAGGAATTTTAACTGGTTATTCTGCTCTTCAGTAACTTGAACTAAAAGCTAGTGTTGGCTGAATTTTGTTATTTGCTAGTAATTACAGGTGTGGGGTAGCCACATTCAGTGATTTCCTGTCCTTGCATATTTAAACTGGTGCATGTGAAATAATTCCTGCTTTAAAACTTCAGCTTGGCAAGCTAAGAACTTGGTTATATTCAACTGGACGTATAAGAGAATTTAAGTACCTTTTTATGCACTTTTTCTTTTAAAAATACAGTATTTAAATTGATTTAAACTGTGTATGAAGGAGTGTTGAAGGAATTTTTAACTGGTTATTCTGCTCTTCAGTAACTTGAACTAAAAGCTAGTGTTGGCTGAATTTTGTTATTTGCTAGTAATTACAGGTGTGGGGGTAGCCACATTCAGTGATTTCCTGTCCTTGCATATTTAAACTGGTGCATGTGAAATAATTCCTGCTTTAAAACTTCAGCTTGGCAAGCTAAGAACTTGGTTATATTCAACTGGACGTATAAGAGAATTTAAGTACCTTTTATGCACTTTTCTTTTTAAAAAATACAGTATTTAAATTGATTTAAACTGTGTATGAAGGAGTGTTGAAGGAATTTTAACTGGTTATTCTGCTCTTCAGTAACTTGAACTAAAAGCTAGTGTTGGCTGAATTTTGTTATTTGCTAGTAATTACAGGTGTGGGGTAGCCACATTCAGTGATTTCCTGTCCTTGCATATTTAAACTGGTGCATGTGAAATAATTCCTGCTTTAAAACTTCAGCTTGGCAAGCTAAGAACTTGGTTATATTCAACTGGACGTATAAGAGAATTTAAGTACCTTTTTATGCACTTTTTCTTTTAAAAATACAGTATTTAAATTGATTTAAACTGTGTATGAAGGAGTGTTGAAGGAATTTTTAACTGGTTATTCTGCTCTTCAGTAACTTGAACTAAAAGCTAGTGTTGGCTGAATTTTGTTATTTGCTAGTAATTACAGGTGTGGGGGTAGCCACATTCAGTGATTTCCTGTCCTTGCATATTTAAACTGGTGCATGTGAAATAATTCCTGCTTTAAAACTTCAGCTTGGCAAGCTAAGAACTTGGTTATATTCAACTGGACGTATAAGAGAATTTAAGTACCTTTTATGCACTTTTTCTTTTAAAAAGTACAGTATTTAAATTGATTTAAACTGTGTATGAAGGAGTGTTGAAGGAATTTTTAACTGGTTATTCTGCTCTTCAGTAACTTGAACTAAAAGCTAGTGTTGGCTGAATTTTGTTATTTGCTAGTAATTACAGGTGTGGGGGTAGCCACATTCAGTGATTTCCTGTCCTTGCATATTTAAACTGGTGCATGTGAAATAATTCCTGCTTTAAAACTTCAGCTTGGCAAGCTAAGAACTTGGTTATATTCAACTGGACGTATAAGAGAATTTAAGTACCTTTTTATGCACTTTTTCTTTTAAAAAATACAGTATTTAAATTGATTTAAACTGTGTATGAAGGAGTGTTGAAGGAATTTTAACTGGTTATTCTGCTCTTCAGTAACTTGAACTAAAAGCTAGTGTTGGCTGAATTTTGTTATTTGCTAGTAATTACAGGTGTGGGGGTAGCCACATTCAGTGATTTCCTGTCCTTGCATATTTAAACTGGTGCATGTGAAATAATTCCTGCTTTAAAACTTCAGCTTGGCAAGCTAAGAACTTGGTTATATTCAACTGGACGTATAAGAGAATTTAAGTACCTTTTATGCACTTTTCTTTTAAAAATACAGTATTTAAATTGATTTAAACTGTGTATGAAGGAGTGTTGAAGGAATTTTTAACTGGTTATTCTGCTCTTCAGTAACTTGAACTAAAAGCTAGTGTTGGCTGAATTTTGTTATTTGCTAGTAATTACAGGTGTGGGGGTAGCCACATTCAGTGATTTCCTGTCCTTGCATATTTAAACTGGTGCATGTGAAATAATTCCTGCTTTAAAACTTCAGCTTGGCAAGCTAAGAACTTGGTTATATTCAACTGGACGTATAAGAGAATTTAAGTACCTTTTATGCACTTTTTCTTTTAAAAATACAGTATTTAAATTGATTTAAACTGTGTATGAAGGAGTGTTGAAGGAATTTTTAACTGGTTATTCTGCTCTTCAGTAACTTGAACTAAAAGCTAGTGTTGGCTGAATTTTGTTATTTGCTAGTAATTACAGGTGTGGGGGTAGCCACATTCAGTGATTTCCTGTCCTTGCATATTTAAACTGGTGCATGTGAAATAATTCCTGCTTTAAAACTTCAGCTTGGCAAGCTAAGAACTTGGTTATATTCAACTGGACGTATAAGAGAATTTAAGTACCTTTTTATGCACTTTTTCTTTTAAAAATACAGTATTTAAATTGATTTAAACTGTGTATGAAGGAGTGTTGAAGGAATTTTTAACTGGTTATTCTGCTCTTCAGTAACTTGAACTAAAAGCTAGTGTTGGCTGAATTTTGTTATTTGCTAGTAATTACAGGTGTGGGGGTAGCCACATTCAGTGATTTCCTGTCCTTGCATATTTAAACTGGTGCATGTGAAATAATTCCTGCTTTAAAACTTCAGCTTGGCAAGCTAAGAACTTGGTTATATTCAACTGGACGTATAAGAGAATTTAAGTACCTTTTTATGCACTTTTTCTTTTAAAAATACAGTATTTAAATTGATTTAAACTGTGTATGAAGGAGTGTTGAAGGAATTTTTAACTGGTTATTCTGCTCTTCAGTAACTTGAACTAAAAGCTAGTGTTGGCTGAATTTTGTTATTTGCTAGTAATTACAGGTGTGGGGTAGCCACATTCAGTGATTTCCTGTCCTTGCATATTTAAACTGGTGCATGTGAAATAATTCCTGCTTTAAAACTTCAGCTTGGCAAGCTAAGAACTTGGTTATATTCAACTGGACGTATAAGAGAATTTAAGTACCTTTTATGCACTTTTCTTTTAAAAATACAGTATTTAAATTGATTTAAACTGTGTATGAAGGAGTGTTGAAGGAATTTTTAACTGGTTATTCTGCTCTTCAGTAACTTGAACTAAAAGCTAGTGTTGGCTGAATTTTGTTATTTGCTAGTAATTACAGGTGTGGGGTAGCCACATTCAGTGATTTCCTGTCCTTGCATATTTAAACTGGTGCATGTGAAATAATTCCTGCTTTAAAACTTCAGCTTGGCAAGCTAAGAACTTGGTTATATTCAACTGGACGTATAAGAGAATTTAAGTACCTTTTTATGCACTTTTCTTTTAAAAAATACAGTATTTAAATTGATTTAAACTGTGTATGAAGGAGTGTTGAAGGAATTTTTAACTGGTTATTCTGCTCTTCAGTAACTTGAACTAAAAGCTAGTGTTGGCTGAATTTTGTTATTTGCTAGTAATTACAGGTGTGGGGTAGCCACATTCAGTGATTTCCTGTCCTTGCATATTTAAACTGGTGCATGTGAAATAATTCCTGCTTTAAAACTTCAGCTTGGCAAGCTAAGAACTTGGTTATATTCAACTGGACGTATAAGAGAATTTAAGTACCTTTTATGCACTTTTTCTTTTAAAAATACAGTATTTAAATTGATTTAAACTGTGTATGAAGGAGTGTTGAAGGAATTTTAACTGGTTATTCTGCTCTTCAGTAACTTGAACTAAAAGCTAGTGTTGGCTGAATTTTGTTATTTGCTAGTAATTACAGGTGTGGGGGTAGCCACATTCAGTGATTTCCTGTCCTTGCATATTTAAACTGGTGCATGTGAAATAATTCCTGCTTTAAAACTTCAGCTTGGCAAGCTAAGAACTTGGTTATATTCAACTGGACGTATAAGAGAATTTAAGTACCTTTTATGCACTTTTTCTTTTAAAAAAATACAGTATTTAAATTGATTTAAACTGTGTATGAAGGAGTGTTGAAGGAATTTTTAACTGGTTATTCTGCTCTTCAGTAACTTGAACTAAAAGCTAGTGTTGGCTGAATTTTGTTATTTGCTAGTAATTACAGGTCTGCGGGTAGCCACATTCAGTGATTTCCTGTCCTTGCATATTTAAACTGGTGCATGTGAAATAATTCCTGCTTTAAAACTTCAGCTTGGCAAGCTAAGAACTTGGTTATATTCAACTGGACGTATAAGAGAATTTAAGTAGCTTTTTATGCACTTTTTCTTTTAAAAAATACAGTATTTAAATTGATTTAAACTGTGTATGAAGGAGTGTTGAAGGAATTTTTAACTGGTTATTCTGCTCTTCAGTAACTTGAACTAAAAGCTAGTGTTGGCTGAATTTTGTTATTTGCTAGTAATTACAGGTGTGGGGTAGCCACATTCAGTGATTTCCTGTCCTTGCATATTTAAACTGGTGCATGTGAAATAATTCCTGCTTTAAAACTTCAGCTTGGCAAGCTAAGAACTTGGTTATATTCAACTGGACGTATAAGAGAATTTAAGTACCTTTTATGCACTTTTTCTTTTAAAAATACAGTATTTAAATTGATTTAAACTGTGTATGAAGGAGTGTTGAAGGAATTTTTAACTGGTTATTCTGCTCTTCAGTAACTTGAACTAAAAGCTAGTGTTGGCTGAATTTTGTTATTTGCTAGTAATTACAGGTGTGGGGGTAGCCACATTCAGTGATTTCCTGTCCTTGCATATTTAAACTGGTGCATGTGAAATAATTCCTGCTTTAAAACTTCAGCTTGGCAAGCTAAGAACTTGGTTATATTCAACTGGACGTATAAGAGAATTTAAGTACCTTTTATGCACTTTTTCTTTTAAAAAATACAGTATTTAAATTGATTTAAACTGTGTATGAAGGAGTGTTGAAGGAATTTTTAACTGGTTATTCTGCTCTTCAGTAACTTGAACTAAAAGCTAGTGTTGGCTGAATTTTGTTATTTGCTAGTAATTACAGGTGTGGGGTAGCCACATTCAGTGATTTCCTGTCCTTGCATATTTAAACTGGTGCATGTGAAATAATTCCTGCTTTAAAACTTCAGCTTGGCAAGCTAAGAACTTGGTTATATTCAACTGGACGTATAAGAGAATTTAAGTACCTTTTATGCACTTTTCTTTTAAAAATACAGTATTTAAATTGATTTAAACTGTGTATGAAGGAGTGTTGAAGGAATTTTAACTGGTTATTCTGCTCTTCAGTAACTTGAACTAAAAGCTAGTGTTGGCTGAATTTTGTTATTTGCTAGTAATTACAGGTGTGGGGTAGCCACATTCAGTGATTTCCTGTCCTTGCATATTTAAACTGGTGCATGTGAAATAATTCCTGCTTTAAAACTTCAGCTTGGCAAGCTAAGAACTTGGTTATATTCAACTGGACGTATAAGAGAATTTAAGTACCTTTTTATGCACTTTTCTTTTAAAAAATACAGTATTTAAATTGATTTAAACTGTGTATGAAGGAGTGTTGAAGGAATTTTTAACTGGTTATTCTGCTCTTCAGTAACTTGAACTAAAAGCTAGTGTTGGCTGAATTTTGTTATTTGCTAGTAATTACAGGTGTGGGGGTAGCCACATTCAGTGATTTCCTGTCCTTGCATATTTAAACTGGTGCATGTGAAATAATTCCTGCTTTAAAACTTCAGCTTGGCAAGCTAAGAACTTGGTTATATTCAACTGGACGTATAAGAGAATTTAAGTACCTTTTTATGCACTTTTTCTTTTAAAAAATACAGTATTTAAATTGATTTAAACTGTGTATGAAGGAGTGTTGAAGGAATTTTTAACTGGTTATTCTGCTCTTCAGTAACTTGAACTAAAAGCTAGTGTTGGCTGAATTTTGTTATTTGCTAGTAATTACAGGTGTGGGGGTAGCCACATTCAGTGATTTCCTGTCCTTGCATATTTAAACTGGTGCATGTGAAATAATTCCTGCTTTAAAACTTCAGCTTGGCAAGCTAAGAACTTGGTTATATTCAACTGGACGTATAAGAGAATTTAAGTACCTTTTTATGCACTTTTTCTTTTAAAAATACAGTATTTAAATTGATTTAAACTGTGTATGAAGGAGTGTTGAAGGAATTTTTAACTGGTTATTCTGCTCTTCAGTAACTTGAACTAAAAGCTAGTGTTGGCTGAATTTTGTTATTTGCTAGTAATTACAGGTGTGGGGTAGCCACATTCAGTGATTTCCTGTCCTTGCATATTTAAACTGGTGCATGTGAAATAATTCCTGCTTTAAAACTTCAGCTTGGCAAGCTAAGAACTTGGTTATATTCAACTGGACGTATAAGAGAATTTAAGTACCTTTTATGCACTTTTCTTTAAAAAATACAGTATTTAAATTGATTTAAACTGTGTATGAAGGAGTGTTGAAGGAATTTTTAACTGGTTATTCTGCTCTTCAGTAACTTGAACTAAAAGCTAGTGTTGGCTGAATTTTGTTATTTGCTAGTAATTACAGGTGTGGGGGTAGCCACATTCAGTGATTTCCTGTCCTTGCATATTTAAACTGGTGCATGTGAAATAATTCCTGCTTTAAAACTTCAGCTTGGCAAGCTAAGAACTTGGTTATATTCAACTGGACGTATAAGAGAATTTAAGTACCTTTTTATGCACTTTTTCTTTTAAAAAATACAGTATTTAAATTGATTTAAACTGTGTATGAAGGAGTGTTGAAGGAATTTTTAACTGGTTATTCTGCTCTTCAGTTATTCCCACCCACCGCCCTGTTTTTGTTTTGGTGTTAATCTTAGTGGCATTGAAACTGGCCGCCCCTCAGCCTGCCTCTGGGCCCATCTCATTTGCTCACTCAACTGAGTGCAGTGAGATCATATTCTGATTTCAGGCACTCCTACTGTGTACAAAGAGAGCATCTGGGAAATAGAAAAAAAAAAAAAATTAAGCTTATTTCCTGCCTTTCTTGTTAAGTGGTACAGACTATTTGTAGGCTTCTGAGCCCCCAAGCCCTTCTGTGTTTGAGGGAAGCCTTCTAGCTTGTTTTTTTTTCTTGTAACTAGCCAGTTTTCTAGTTTCAGCACTCAAATCTGTTTCTTTGATCTCAGCACTTGTTCAGAAAAAAAAAAAAAAAAAAAATTTCATCTGCTTTTACTGTACTTGTGTTTTACCTACTTCTTTTACTTTTGCATCATCTTAAAATACTCAATTGTATTTATTACTGCTTGGTGTAACTCATTCTAAGCCTTTTGGTTTAAACACTTGGGCTTCGGACCAGTTAGTTGTTTTGCACTGAGAGGTTTGTGGTCTGCACTGTTGTGGCAGAACAGGTAGCTTACATCCTTCTAGGTTGAGAACTGCTGATTGAGGGCTCAGTGTCTGTTATTCTAAAAGTGTATTAATTCTGGTTTAAGCACTTGGGCTTTCAAGCCAGTTATTTTACATTAAGAGGGTTCGTGGTCTGCACTCTTGTGGGAGGAGAGGCTGGACTCTGCCCTTCTGAGCTGGGAATTTCTGGTTAAAGGCTTATAGTGCATGCATATCTGAACTGTTTCTTACTGAAGTTGGTGCCTTGTTTGCTGTGGCATAGACTGGATTCGGGCCTGCTGGATCTAGCTTTGTTTGTGTAACTTGAGCACTAATCCAGACATTCTCTAAAGTATTCAATGGTATTTATTACTGCTTGGTTGTAACTTGATTAAAGTGTAGCTATCATTCAAGTCTTTTGGATTAAGCACTTGGGCTTCAGACCAGTTGTTTTACATTAGGAAGGTTTGTGGCAAGCACTGTGGTGGCAGGACAGGTAGCTTTCATCCTTCTAAGTTGGGAACTGCTGATTGAGAGCCCAGTGTCCAAGTGTATTAGTTCTGGTTTAGGCACTTGGGCTTCAGGCCAGTTATTTTACATTAAGAAGGTTTGTGGACTGCACTCTTGTGGGAGAAGAGGCTGGACTCTGCCCTTCTGAGCTGGGAATTTTCTGGTTAAAGGTTTATAGTGCCTGAATATTTGAACTGTATCTTACTGAAATTGGTTCACCTTGTTTGCTCTAGCATAGACTAGATCCAGGCCTACTGAATCTAGCTTTGTTTATATACTTGTTGTTTGTTTGCTTGTTATTTCCCTGGAAGCTAATTCACCTAATCGCAACTTCTCAGCTTCTGTGGATCACTAGTGATATCTGCATTGCTTACTGTACTTATTTCCTTGTTTCACTTGAAAGAAAGTTACTGTTTGTCGTTTTGCATTTAGTTACTTGTATCACATTGCACTCAAGTTACCTGGCACTTGCTCACTAAAGCAATTATATAAGTCAGCACTAAAAATTAAAAGCACTACACCCTCACTCCCCACTGGCCCTTGTTTTCAATTAAGGATTTCCCAATATTATTCTAGCATGTCCAAAGGTCAGTTGTCAATCTCCTCTCCGGTCCAGCTGGTGAATCTGGGAATCTTGAGGCAATGTTATAACTGCCTCATGTACACAGACAACCCTCTCCTCCTCCCACATAACACAAATACTTGCGAGAGATGCAGCTATTTAGCCAAACTGGAGGCTGAGCTCTCTCAACTCAGGACTGGCAAGACCAGACAGGAGGAGAAGGCAACTACACACACCACAAAACCAGCCTCACATAATGCTACCACTCCACTGAATCAAACACATAAACACACAAAGACATACTCGGAGGCTCTGAGTAAAATTTACCTAAACAGCAGAGGCCTCCAAAGCAGACACCCAAACAACTGCTACCTCAAGACACCCCACAAGCAACACATAAACCACAAAAGCAGTGTGCAAAGCAGTCACAGCCCTTAAGGCCAAATACAACACCAAACATACTTGTCATAGGTGACTCCATAGTCAGACACACTGATGTCCCACTCACCAGGCTGAACAAGGAGAGGGTCACAGTAAGCTGCCTATCGGGCTAGAATCCGCCACATAACACAAGCACTCGGGTCACTCCACAGCAAGTACAAATATGACACAGTCATTGTCCATGCTGGTGTGAGCGACCTGAGACGACCTCCCTGGACTGCATGAAAAGAGACATAGAGGAGCTCTCTGATTATGTAGCCCAGGCAGGTATGACCCTAACCCTGAGCAGTATCCTTCCTTCACCAAGAATGATGCCACAATATAGAGACAAGATGATCAGCTTTAACAATTGGCTTAATGTCTGGTGTCATTCAAAGGGGATCCAGTGTCTGTCTGCCTGGGATGACATGCTTGACAAGCCACGCTGCTTCGCAAGGGACGGCTTGCACCTGTCACCCTGGGATTCCGGATATTGGCTAAGGCTCTTGCCACCCCATAGTGCCTTTTTAGGCAAGGCTCAAATTCTAAACCTACCACCCTAGAAAACAAAAATGGGAAGAAATTGAGGGTAATGCTGCTCAATGCCAGAAGTCTAAATCTCAAAATGCACTTTCGAGGCCCTTCTCAGTATGGAGAACATCGATGTCTGTGCTGTAACTGAAACCTGGTTCAAGGCTCCTGAGAGCACCCGGCACTATTAGGTTTTACCTCATATCATGCGTTCCGGCCCCAAAACCCGGACCACTCCACAAAAGGAGGGTGTATCCATATTCATAAAGGATACTCACACCTCCAGGTTGGTGGCAACGCATGAAGCTTGGAAACCATCCAGGTGCAACTAACAATAGGCAAAACTGCTCTACAAATTGTAGCATGCTACAGGCCACCCTCTCAAACTCAGGAACCCCACACAGCCTTCCTGAAGACACTGGAGGGTATAAATGTATCTCCAAACACCATCATATTGGGTGACTTCAACTACCGAATATAGACTGGGAACATTACTCAAGCCCTAACTTTCTAGCCCAACGGTTCCTGGAGTTCATAAATTCAAATGCCATGGAACAGCTAGTCACTGTTCCCACGAGAGGAGAAAATATACTAGATCTCATTGTCACAAACATGGGGACAAAATGCTCCACACGGAAGTATATCCCTCATTGGTGAGATCTGATCATAAACTAATCTCACTGGAAATCCACATCCGCCCCCACCCCAAACAAAAAGACCATAGTGAAGAACTTCTCTAAAGCAAACTTCACACTACTCAAGACTGGTGTGGTATCCTTCAAGGCCCCTGAGTCAGAGGAAACCACAACCCAAGCTCGGAAGCCCTTACAAATGCCTTCTATGAACACCTCCAGGACTGCATGGATCAGGCAATCCCAAATAAAACGAAGACTCTTTCCACAAAGGGCAAGCGTCCAGTCTGGTGGACCCCAGCCATTAACAAACTTTACAATAAGAGGAGAATGCTATTACATGATAGAACAAAATCCATAAAAGGAAGTCACCCTGATCATTATTAGTAAAAAATCGAGCACTCATAAAATCAACTAAGGCCAATTTTGAGAGAAAAATTGCCATGGATTCAAAGGACAATCATAAGGCCTTTTTCAGCTATGTTAGGAACCTGGGTGGAAACTCACAGATATGCTCAGAATTAGTCCAAAATGATACAAAAATCACTGAACCCACAGACATTGCCAACATACTGGCAGACAGGTTCAGTGCAAACTTCACCCCTCTCCCCTAAAGGAGAGATAACTATCCCAGCCGAGTGTAGCCTCCCGGACATCTCAAATGCAGGTGAAAGCTGCTCTCTCTAAAGCTAAAAACACAGCATCAATGGGACGGATGGTGTCCCCGGCTGTGTGCTACGAGCTAAATGAGGAATTAAACCCACATAAGGCAGCTGTTTAATCTCAGCCTTACCACAGGATACGTGCCCAAGGGTGGCGTGACGGCAACTGTGGTCCCACTCCACAAAGGTGGCGCCTCACGGACCCTGGTAATTACCGCCCCATAAGCTTAACAAGTCTAGTCTGCAAAGCTATGGAGAGGATCATAATGGAGCTCATAAACAAAGATATAGGGGACTTGCAGACATTGGACCCGACCCAGTTTGGCTTTGTCAAGGGAAGATCATGCCTTTTGAACTTGGTGACTTCTTGAAATAGTCACCAAGGCCATTGATGAGGGAAAGGCAGTCCATACAGCCTACCTTGACCTTGCAAAGGCTTTCGACACAATACCCCACTCGGGTATTGTAGAAAAACTTACCAGCTTAAATGTAAACCCATATGTCACAAGATGGGTTGCAAACTGGCTTAAGGACAGAACCCACAGGGTTAGAGTTGCTGGCGCTGTGTCAGACTCCAAGCCGGTCACAAGTGGTGTCCCACAGGGCTCGGTCCTTGGCCCCTATTGTTTGGCATCTACTTCTCAGAAGTACAGGCCAACATGGGAGGACTTTGGCTGACAAAGTTTGCAGATGACTGCAAACTGGGCGCCATAGTGGAAAGTGCATCGGACACTGATATCCTTCAGAAGGGACTCACGGAAACAGATAGCTGGTGCCAGAGCCATGGCCTGAAGTTAAACGCCAAAAATGTATAGTCATACCCTTCGGGAAAAACAAGGTAACCCCAAGCTACCATATAGGTGGCAATCCACTAAGCACAGAAGAGGTTATCAGGGACCTGGGGACCCAGGTTGACAGTGGCCTTTCTTTTGACACTCACATTGCTAAAGTGGTTAGAAAGACCTTCTACATTGCCCACCTGATCATGAAGGGATTCACATCCAGATCTAGTGAGGTCATTGTTCCCTGTACTCTTCACTTATCAGACCAATGATCGAGTACAATGCCCCATTCGGGATGTATCTCACCCGACATCTGCAGCAATTGGAGAGACCCCAAAAGTTCCTCACCAAAAGGATAAAGGGACTCCAAAATCTGTCATATGCTGCCAGATTGAAGAAACTCCAGCTCTATTCAGTCGCATACCGTCTGCTCAGAGGTGACATGTGCCTGACATACAAGGCCATGTCCAACCCGAATTAATGGACATGCTCCACCTCAAAAATCCAAATCCACCAAAACCACTAGAGCAAGCGACTTAAACCTTAGCACGGATATAAATAGGACGTGCTGGAGGGATAGATTTATCACTCAGAGACTCCCTATGCTGTGGAATAAAATCCCGGTCCATGTGAGGCAGAGCACCTCGCTGACTCTGTTCAAGAGAAATCTAGACCTGTGGATGGGAGATCGTAGGTTTACCCCGGGAATCATCTCTGGGTCACTGCTGGACAGAGGCACAACAAACTAATGGGCACAGTATTTTTTCATATAAGGGGTGGCGTAAGCCACAATAATTTGGGCTAGGCTTATAAATGCCTTAGGGCAGATAGCCTAGTATAAACCTATGAACCTATGAACCTATGTATTTGTGTCTGTGTGTCTGTCTGTCTGCTGTTGCATGGCTTTGTAAGCTGTATGGGGTTAATTACATCTGATGGCTTGCTGGCAAGGATCTTACTTTTGAAATACTATGACTACAAAAAAATTAGAAACTTTTTTTCTCATAAAGTCCAGTGTAAGTGCTCCAGTTCTTTCCCAATGCATATGTGAACTAAGACCTTCAGCAAGATGCTAGCATCTGTTTCCTTTGTGTTCTGCCAATTTTAGAAGCTCTAAACTTTTAAGCTTTGTCATTTTTTATCTAAAGCTAAGTTTATTTGCATAGAGCAAATACCCTTTGCAGATTTTCACACCTTATACTTGTTCTGCTCATCTCAGACCTCAAAGTGCAATCCTTTCACATATGCCGAATGTACTAGTTTGGCTCATCTGCATCATGAGAAGACTTTGCAAACTTTCTTAGCTGATAAAAGTTGCTGTCACTAAAGTTTAACAGAAAAAGGGCATAAGGAGTACCATTGTCACAAAGGTTAATGGAAGCACTGAAAACATAATTGGACCAATAATCTTTTTATCTCAATCCACTTGGGATTACCTCCTGTCAGACCTGTGACAACGGTAACTCAAATAATGGCTTCAACCAAATTTCATAGCCACCTCAGGAAGTCTTCATTGTGGTGGATGACCAGTCACCCCTGTAAAACCCTCCGTTATTATTATTTCACTTCACTGCTCCCATTTCCTCCCCAGGCAATTTGACCAGATGCTAGTCTCCACTTTGTTTTTTCTCCCCCCCCCCCCCAATTAAAGGACCCTTTTCCCCCAAACCCACATGTCATTGAATCTGGCCAGCTTTCAGCCAGCATCATTGTAAAATCTAGTGATGATCACTTACTTGGTTAGTCTACTGGTTTTAAGGATTGTCATTGTTCTTTTATAACCATAACATTAAGGCCAGGCAGAGGGACTGCTAACAGTAGCTGAAGGTATTCTAGGCCAAGCACAGCCCCACACCAATACAAGTTCTACATCTGTTTGCTTGATAGTAGGCCATATCCTAACTCACCTTGCAAACTCTTTACCCAGTGGGTCCCTTCAGAGAATATGTACTGCACCTCATCCTCCTCAGCAGCCAGGAGGAGGTTATATGCTACCTACTATTCTTATAGGCTGGCACAGTATATCCATCCCCACTTACAGCATCTGAAACGCTGTTACAGGCAGGTATATTCCCTGTCATGCATTTACTCAGGAGAGAACTGGCTTATTTTACCACCTCAGAATAGCCATCAGGAAAGAAGTGGAGAATGTTCATGTCCACATTATTTGTTAGGTGCCGGTCCTGTCTAAGAAAATGTCTGTAGAGATGAGCAAGCAGGATGGAGCTTCCTTACCTTCTTCCCTCTAGAAGATCTTAAGTTTAGGGAAATCATTGGAGGAAGAAGAGAGGCCCTACTTAGGGTGAGGTCTCCTCTGACAGGCCAGTAGTGCCTTAGACCAGATCTGTAATGATGCCCTTTTTGAGCAGTGCAGTGATGCTAGAAAGATAGATTGCTTTGTCCTCGCCACATCTTGGCTGTCTATGATTGACAATTTTCACCAAGACTGGATAGTTTTTGTGGCTGAACTGATGCATAACATCAGTTTAAAGCAGCCCATCCTGCAGGGAAGGAGTCCAAAGCTCTGGCTTGCTTTGGGAGAATTTTTTTTAATTTACTTTCGTTGGCTTGATTAGTAAGACTAGGCATAGTCTGTTTTCAGAGGGTATACAAGGTGGCATTCACACTGGAAAAGTGGGGAAATTCATTTAATTTTTGTATTTGTTTATAAAAACTTTGAGGTCTTCTCCAGCCACATGCCCTATAACCCAGACAGTTTGACATCTCGTGTGAAAGCTAGCATTTCAGGAAATGTTATCCACTTAAGCTGAACTGCAGTGCTCCAAGCACCTTGTGTGATTGTACAGCCTTCTGATCTTCCTATCACGGCATCAGCGAAGAGCATGATAAACATCCTGAGCCATTGACAGTGCTAGTCAGTGTCCTCCACAGTAATAAAACATTGAACTAGCAAATGTGCTTTTTGCGTTTTCAGCATAATCTCATGAAAATGGCTGCTAAAGACATTTAGGCTTTAACTAACAGTGAGGCAAAGAAAGGCCTCAGGGCCCATGCTGCTACTGCTTGACAGTCATCTTGCTCATGATGCAAGCAGTTTATGATGAGAACAGTGGAGGGAGCATGGCAGTGAGAGCATAACAGAATTGTCATGTCATGCATTGCTGCTCCTTAGCTGCTTTAGATGTTTGTTGAAGAAGTGAAGGTCATTTTCAAATATGCACAGTGCACCCAGTCGTTATTGTTTGAGGAAAATATTAATGAGCATGATCAAAGCATGGAAGACCAAACCATTTCTTCTGTAGGAAGTTTTTTCCAACTGCATAGAGTTCGTACTTTAGGATTCCAAAGGTCTCAGCAGAATGAGAGGCTGCATTGGTACAACAGGACACTGCAACTCTAATCTAGATGGCAGAAGATAGCAAGCTTCTGTTTAGTAAGACTGTGGCTTTAGATGTAGATCCTTGACATGGACAAGGAAGCAAAGGAACTACATTCTGGTTGTCTGGTCAGCAGTCCAGACATCATCCTGTAGGGGAAATTGCCAGTGAGGTGGATATTTCTCCCCTTAATTGAACATTAGATTTGATAGCCTTTTGTCCACCGGCGTGATGCAATCATTTTATTTCCATTTTAATTTCCCTTCCACTCTGCCCTTGCCTAACCAGTACCCCCCCCCCCAAACATATACACTCTCTCTCTCACACACACACACACACACACACACACACACACACACACACACACACACACACGCTCTCAAAGTGGATGTCTTCTGAGTGAGGCTTCTTCATTATGAGACTTTTCCAGCTCCTTCATTAAGACCAACAAGTAGTTAAATATGACTGTGTTTCTCTTGATATCAGAGAAATCAGAGGCCGAAGGTCCATTTTGGACATGAAACTGCTTACCACAAAGTACAGATATGAAATCATCAAATTTCAGTTCTGTGTACCTCTGCTTTGTGAGTGTGTGCTCTGTGTGGACTTCCATGCTTCCTGTGTCCTCTTATAGATCCAGTGGAAACATCAGAAATCCATTTACTCCTATGGAGTTGCTAGTCATTACCGGTTTGACAGACTATTAATTCAGTCTTTCTTCATTCCCATTGTCTTTATGAAGTACATAGTAGTATCATCCCTCTTCATGTATTCATTTACTTTAATAACTGGCTCTGAATGTCCTGGAAGTATCACTGTTCAGACCTAATGACTGTGTGTAGCCTGTAGGTATCACTGTCTGGAATGATCTAAGGATTATACTGTCAACTTTTTCACCCAGTTTGGCATCAGGGTTAACCATGCAAAGTTGCAGTTATCCCCTAATTAGTCCTTCTCTTTCTTAAGATACTTAATATAAAGTTTTGAAAGAACTTAGTATTTTGTAATGTTCTTTTCTCAGTTTCATCACAGCTGCAGTTACGTTTGACAGCTGTGGAATTCTTTCTTCAGATTTGAGAAGACGTAGCAATTGCCTTTCTGATGGTTCCCAACATGAGGTTGTGTGTGCGATAAGCTTGCAGTGGACATGAGACAAATCAGTCCCTCGATAGCCTTGCAGTGGACATTGACAAATCAGTCCTTTGAAGACCCACTAGATATGGGGACCCATGCTTAGTCTTTCACAAGACCTTTTTCTGGTGTATGCATCTGATTCATCTTGTGGGTGGGAGCTGTTCCATGCAGACAATCCTTAGTAGCACAAGCTCACAACCAACATTCCTTCTCTGGTGTACAAAGCACAGTTTCTTTACTGCATGAGATAGTATTGTCTTAGCAGTTAAGGCAGTTTTGTTTGCCAGTCAGTTCACCCTTTTGCTTTAAAGTGGGCTGATTTTGATACAGACCAACAGTCTGTCAGCACTGTAGTGTATCAGTAAGTAGAGCAGCACAACATCTGCTCAGGGATGTTATTTCACTGCAGTACAAATTCTGGGCAAGCCAAACTGGTGAACAGATTAAGTAGTCCTATTCTGTCAACTCATGGAATTTTGAGCCCCACTTTGCCAGAACCATTTTCAGATGTTGGGAGAGAGTTCTATGGGTCCCTCACTCCCATTCATTGCTAACTGCACATTTTAGTCATTCTACAGAATGGCTGGTCCTTCATAAATGCATTTGCAGCCCTGTGACCCAGGAAACTCTCCTTTTTGCTTTTCTCAACTTCTTGTTTTTGTCTCCGAACTATAGCCAGCTTGAAACAGAAAACTATATATGATCTTCATACTGTTGTTTTTGTCTCTGCTTGCTTAGTTCTCGATCTCATTGTTGCTTCTGTTCCATCTTTTAGGCCAGTGTCATATTTCTGTTCGCATGCCCCATGTGATGGTTTGCTTTCTTTCCCAGGACCGGTTAGAAAATATAATGGGTATTCTGTGGGAGTCAGAAGCCCTCTACACAAAAATCCTACAGTGATACACAAAAACATTCTTCCTTCTGGATAGCTGGTAAGACTGTTCTTTTGCAAGGTACTTCAGCAAACCTTGCCTGTAATTATTTATCATGTTGCTTTAGACTGAACCTGCGTTTCTCCATAGTTTGTTACATTTTCACCTGTTCCCATCTTATATAATTTAATTTAATAGATTACTAATCTCTAAACTCTTAAGCTGCATAAAATATTTCTGTAATGGTTCTTTTCTCCCTAGACCCATAATTATGTATATTTGTCTTTTCAACTTCATCCTGTTGGGGAAACTGTCAAGCTGCCAAATGGCTTTTAATCAAATTGTTCAATCAAGCTGTAATAGCTGAAAACTGCTTTTGCAGATCTTTGACATTGCACTTCCCCTCACTGTTTGTGCAACCTCAGAGTTTGTATATATAGTTTGGTGGACTGCAGGGGGTCTTTCCCCATGAGTGTCACTGGGGATTGCCTCCCTGCAAAAAAAAAAGGTAATCTTTTGTGATTGTTAAAAGTGATTTTTAGCTTTTTTTCCTCAAATGAGCAGCATTGTTCAAAAGCTGTTAGATGAAGAAACATGAATCCCTCATGATCATTTGCTGGTCTCTGAACCTCACCGCATGCTATATCCTATTCTGGCATGAAGGTTCTCTTGTGCTGGATCTACCTGAAAAGCCTTTTAATACTGTAAAAGCTTAGTCTTCTGCTTGGAGTCCATCTGTTCACCCAGTCTTAAAGTTTTACTCTTCAAAGACTTTTTTGATAGTTGTTTTCCACTAGGAAGACTCTTTGAAGTTACATTCAGTGATTTTTTTGTCCCTTTGCCCCCCCCCATTCCTTTAAACATCAAGTCTCCACCCTATTTAACTAGTTGGCCTATCCATTCATCTGAGAAATTAGAGCACTATGGCCTATTTGTTCCACCAAAGAATGAGAGTCATGCAGTGTTATCATCCACTGGAGGAGATGGAGTTTCTTCTTCCCCTCCTCCTCTCTCTGTCAGTTCCCTAGTGTAATGTTCATTGTGAAAGAGTTACTGTACAATATGCATTTGTGAATGTGTATCAACTTCTGTGAGAGGTGTCCCTACAGTTGCCTTTCCTTTTTAAAGGCAAAGTGCTTCCAGTAATCCCTGGTCTCCACATGAGATTTTATTTTGGAGGTCTTGCTTCCAGGCATGCACCCACGCCTGTGAAAGGGGTGTGCAGGTTTTGCCTTGTCATACCAATGTCACCCTCTCCCCTCCCCTCCCCAGCTGTCTGCTACAACAGTCAAGCTACTGTCAAACCCAGGCTGATTGGGTCATATATGGAGCTTTATCTCTATATGCAATGAAACTGGCTGGAATTGTATTCACTTTCATTCAGCCACATATTCTGTTATTCCATACACTGCATTCACATACCAGTTTTCTTCTAGTGTTGTTCTAGTCCCGATATGCATAGGCATTTGTGTACTGTACTAAGAGAGTCTTTTCAAACACAAGTCATAAATATTTGTAGCATCTCCCAGTGTGTCCTGATCCTCAGAACAAGGAAGAAAGGATTTTACATACTCTGGGTGTGCATAGGCAGCTTGGATACTATCTTGACAGAACCAGGCCTTTTGGAAAAGCAGATTTGATATTTCTTATGTTGGGAGGACAAAGAAAGGACAACCCATGTCGTAATCTGAAACTGTTCTTTCCAGGTCCCCTACAATGCATCCATAAGTGCTTATTCGCCTATCTTCAGGAAAGTCCGTCAGGGCCCTTCTGTGTCAGGTGTCACAGATCATGTCCTTAATATCAGACAGACAGATACATTGGAGGACAAGTCTTCATGGATGCAGAAGCACATCTTTAGAAAGCATACACTGAAGCAAGTATCAGGTCCTATATGGGCCTCCCAAGTCTGTAGCATACCACCTTTTCCAGGTTTCATCCTGTTTAAAAATAATAAACATGATTAATCTGAAGACTCTACAATAGCGTCAATACTTTATTTCCAGATGCAGGCAGCAGAAGGAGCAGGTAGACGGTCTATGTCATGATTCTCCCTAAAAGCTGGAAATGCAGTCATTTCTGTAAAAAAAAAAAAAAAAAAAAAAACTAAAGACAGCCTACTAAATTAATAGCATATGTTTTTTTCAAAACCTTATCAAAAAGGAGTGTGCAACTTTCCAGGTGTTGCCATCTTGTAACCAGGCATATATAGATGTTCTTCGTGTTTCACTATTGCAGTCCTGACTCCTGGGGTTTCCTATTGTGGAAGCCCTTGGTCAGCCCGACTACCAGAGTAAAAATTTCCCTCCTCCTAAGTCTGGTGGCTGTCCTATCTGTCGACAGTACACTTTGGTATAAAGGGAGCCAGCGTATGCCATGTCTGTCTGTCTGCACCAGAGAGAAGTTGTCTAAAAGCTAAATACCCCATTGGGGAACTCTCTGTTTTTTTTTTTTTTTTTTTTTTTTTCTTGTTTTAACCCATAATCGGGCACATAGTTGTTCTATGCTAACTTTTCTAGAATATTTTTGTACTTTCTTCTCTGTAGATTGCACATACTAAAGCAATCAGGCACAGTTTTCTTGATGCTTCATCATTTGAACTGTAAAAACTGAAGAATGCCTGGCAGCTTGATTTGTAACTGCAGGTAGAAAATCATGTACAAGGTACAGATGCACGTATTCTAGTCATGGCTAACATACTTGAGCATTGGTCCTGCCTGATCTTTTACTCTTGACCACTGCAAGCTTACCCTAGATGCATTAACTGAGTATAGATGCACCCTTCTCGACACAGGTGTGCATAGGTCCTCTTTGTCCTGGAAGAGGGAGTCAGAAGATCTTGGGCCCTGATCTTCATAAACACAATGAGGCCTGCCCCAGTGTAACTTCCGTACATAGGATGGATCTCCTCCTTCAGAAATGCCCTCAAACTCCTGAAGTCCTCATTGAACTGGCTTGTAACCCCATTCCCTTCCCTTCAGTAATTCCTACATAGGTATTTGAGGAATGAGAAGAATCCGCTTCATGTCATCCCATCTATGGAGCATGTGCTGAGGGATGTTGGTTTTCCAGCGAGTATCTCCCATATTCCACTCCATCTAATTCTGTGAAGATAAGTGTTTTCCACAGAGTCTGTGCTGAGTGGAGTGATGTTCTCTTTAATCATCCCAGGGGCAGTCCCTTTACACTCCCTGTGGTCCTGATTAGATCCCAGAGACCACAGCAGTTTTGCCATCCTGCCCGTTAAGGAGTTCAAAGCTTTGTACAGGAAGACAAGAGGGTGTTTTCCTCTTGTACATTGTTGTGTGGAAATCTTAGCTGGTCATCTTTACTACCCCATGTTTTACTCCTCCTTTGTAGATCATGCACTTGAAATGCTTTCAGCCCTGTTTGATTCTTTGAGCAAAGAAATGCCATTTAAGACTCTTACTATGTCTTCCACAGTGGGCTTTCATGTGCCCTGTTGCAAAATTGACTGTACTGAAGCTATCACTCAGATTGTAGGCTGTGGTGTCTCCCTGCCAAGAATTGGTCAGAGGAGTTCTCATTTAAGGATGAGTGTAGGCATGCCATCCTGGATGCTTCCTTTCGGGAGGTCCTTTTTTGTTACACTGGAAGGTACTGTAGTCCGGCCCTGATCCCTTTAGCATCTTCATTCCACGTCAGTCTCCGGCAAAAAGCCCCATTGCAGATTATGAAGGGCTGACGAGCATGAAGGAATCTTTCCTTCTGGCTTTGCAGTTCAATTTTCCCAGGAAGGTAGTCTTGCCAACCCAACAGACATGGTCCTAAATGCATTCTGTTACTTGCGTTTATCACTTTCGCCTTTTCTAGCTGAGAAGAGTCAATGGTTTAGAAAAGTCTCCAAGCAAACCATGGAAATTACCCCCCCCCCCCCCCAACCATCCCACACTCATTTCTGTGGGCTGACCTTTCAGAAGATAGAGGAAATTAAAATTAAAATAATTTGAAATCTGTTATTAGGTTCATAGGTTTATCCTATGACAACTGTTGCTTGGTGTGCAGATGGTTTTGACTTGTCTAAAGGCAGCCGTATGAGTTGGGTGCTCATTATTTTAAGGTCAGGGTTCATGTTTCCAGGATTTTTGCCCACTGTGATCTTGTGGAGGCCAGGATTGGTGCCCTGCACCAAACGGTTATCATCTGTGCTTAAAAAATTCAGCAGCTTCAAGCCCTTATTTTGTAGGAAATCAGTTTGCTCTTTCTCAGTTATTGAGTATCCCTTTAAAGCACGTTGGAATGTACTTACAGGTTAGTTCATCTTATGTTATTTTTGAGGGCAGAAACCCAGAGCTGGTTGAGGGAGAACCCCTCACACTTTGGATGTACACCGTCAAAATAGATTTCCTGGAAAATTATCTATGCAGTCAGAAAACATGAGCATTTCATGATGGGAACTAGCTGAACAAACTAAGTGGATTGTTAACGGCATTGTTTTAGCTGTCAAGTAGCTAACCACCTATTGGTTGTCAAAGACTACTTCTTTTGGGAAATAGCTGTATCCAGTGCTTGCTTAAAGGATGTCTGTATTGAGGGCCTTTATATAGTGACCAGTTGGATGTTAAAAATCTCTGTCATGCTCTGTTGCATAGTACATTAGTGCAGCAGCCCAACAACTTTTGGTACTGCTTAGCTATATAGTGTAGTTTTTTCAGTTCTAGCTTCTTTGCTTTGTTCTAATTCAGAACTCTCAGGGGTTTTATGGTACATGGGTTTCTTCCCAACAGTTTACCTGCTGCAGAAGAATCTCAATATCAGATGTAACAAATGTGAAGTCATCAGTTGATTTGGAAGAAAGTTATGAGTAAACTAAATTTGTTGTTCATTTTGTTTCATAGTCATATTATGACTCAGTCAGAACACTTTTTTAAAATCTTGGGAAGATTCTCTTATTTTCTTAACCTTCCTTTTGGGCACAAACCCACCCTTTGATGATTTGTAGCTTATGTTAAAAAAATCAGTAATGAAGCAGTCATTGTCCTCCCTTCTGGTTATTCCCAACCCCTTTACATTACATTGATTTGTGCATTTGCTCATTTTTATCAGAACAGGCGATTCTTTCTTAAAATCTCACAAGGGAAGAAAATTCCTTTGCAAGACAGGTATGTGCTCTGTGTGTATTCCTTTACAAGACAAGTGTGTGCTCTGTGCTTTTTTGTTTGGGATCAGTGTAACACACAAAAGTATTGTATACAAGCATTGCTTTTAAAAAAGTTTAAACATAAACAGTTGAACAGTTGGTGCTGTCTTTTGAAAACCTTTCTGTTGAGCAGAAAGGTAATGGAACCCTTTACTTTTTGGGCGTCATACTCTTTGATGGCGCCAAACATTCTGTATTTTAAAGAAGGTAAAGTACATAAACAACACATCCATAAACCTGATCCTTTGACCTCTCCAAATTCAGTCTCTGGGCAGAATGAAAGTGTCTGTCAGAGACAGGTAGTCATAGAAGCTGGATATCTCCCTTCTTTATCACAGATCTCTAAATCATAAGGTCTTACAAATTTATCAGATGTGGATGCTGATAAGGAAGGTCTTAAATATTGTATTCAAAGCATACTACTCCTGGACTATCCCCTTTTGCTCTTATGCAGTGTAGACTATGACAAGCTGGCGGCAATAGTGATGAGAGCTCTGGGGAACTCTTTGCTAGCCTTTTCCCTACATCTTATTTTGGAGATAGAGGGAGTCCATAGCCATTGTTTTCACCAGCTCTTCATCTCCAAGTTTCTCCGTACCAGTCCAGTTTTTATCAATCCCTTCAACATCAATGTTAATTCAAAATTGATGTCATAACTCATGTCTTTGATGTTAGTATTTACATTATATACATGTGTCAGTTTATATACATGTGTCGGTGATTGTACAAGCAGCTGTTTTATTGTATTTAAAGATTGTTAACTGTGTAAGTGGGCTGGTCCAAGGACCCTTTTCAGCCATGACCTGGACCAATCATGCACCAAAAACAAATGTGAAAATAATCTGGGACACATTTTAAAAATGTAGAGTCAAAAACACTTGGTTTAAAGATAAAGATAGGATTAGACAAAACAAGTAATTCAACAGTAAAGTGAGAATACAGAATAGTATTAAATACTTTAAATGCAAAACAGTGTCAGTGTTCAATAAAATGTAGCAACGTACACATGATCCTAAAAAAAATTTCATTTTTTATACTACCTCCCAGTCCTAGTAGATGTAGAAGAAAAAATGTAGCAGGAATTAATTCATTAATTAATGTCAGGAGATGTGAAATGACATTCTTACCCACGCCGACAAAGCATGTAAATTTGTTTTTCATAAATAAATGAGAAGGGAAATATTTTTAAAAGGTGCAAGATTATCTGTTTGCTTGAGGATTTCAAGCAGGCAGAGTTAGAGAATAATCTGTTACAGATAGCAAGAGTGAAGGGAGGCCTAGAAAGGAGAAGAGATTTAAAGTTATGTTGTGAGTAAGTGGTTTTGCTGAACAGTGTCTTCCATGCTGTTACTTCAAACACAGATGACAGGGTTTTGACATCGGTGTAATACTGCTTACAGTTCTAATAGGTTCAAAGGCAATGTAAAACTCCCAGCTAAACAAAATAAAACCATAGCCAAAGTGCTACACTCATGACAAATTTATTCCACAATATAAGCACAGAGCTTAGTGCTTTTATCTCCAGTGTCATGAGACTTCAATAGAAGTAATTGTTCAGGCAGGTTTCACCCTTTTTATTAGTTTATGGTATACATGACCTCTGATGTCAAAAGCCTATAAAATATTAAAATAACAGGACAGGTACTTAGTAAATACATAAAGTGAACATAATAGATGTGATCTGAATTTTATCTAAAAGCCAGGATTTTAAGTTCTCATTAATTATAGTCTAGATGCCCTTCAGTTTAATGCACTGTTACGTGCTATTTGTCCACTGAAGCCTTGGAAGAGGGAATGACCTCATTACAGAATGAAGCCATTCACTGAAGTCATAATGCGGAGGTATGTGTTGGCAATTTTTCTAAAAAAAATATATTGCTGTTGTTTATCGTATTAAATGTTAGTAAGACTCCCCTTATGAACACACACACACACTCTTCTGGAGAAGGCTGAGAAACTCTGCACAGAAATGTGTGTAATGATGCTATAATTTTAACTTAATATGGATTGTTTACATAATTAAAAGCACTCATTTTTTGCTGGTTTCTTAAAAAGCATGTCTACTAATCCCCTCTAATAATGGGTTCAGACCACACTAATGTTTTAATGTTCCATCTTCATTACACCATTCTATGATCAGATAATTGGATCCTGTGAATTATACAGTGTTGGTGATTTGCTTGGTTTGATTATCAATATACAGAAAAATGCAAAGACAAAACTTCAGTTACTGGTAATCTTGGCCAGGATTCATGAATGTCTACCCTTTGCAGCAAGTCTATTTTTGTGACAAGCAGTGATGAGCATGCTGTTTGGTATTCATTAAAAAGCTGTAAATGGAAACAGATTATGGCTGTGGCGACCCATAATGGGAGCAGCCGAAAGAAGAAGATCATGCCTGGCTGCAAAACAAGGGTAAGCAGCAGAATATGCTAATGACGGAATAAGTAGGTGAATTATATGCTAATGATGCAGATCAACATGGCAGAGTGATTTGGGAGCATATAAAATCCATGCGTACACACCGCATTCCCTTTAGCCCTTTATTCCACTACTCTGTGGAATATAACCACGAAGACACTTAGCAACAATTCCTTACATTTTTTTCTGTCATTAATCTGTTTGTGCAACAGGCTTTAGTGCAAGGTGCTGCTGCTGCTGTCAGACCTTGGTCTTGAAAGAGAAAAGTCTTTAGACCACATTTGACCTGTTCTAGACTTCATAACATAGAAATAATATAGCACTACAGGGTGGACAGGGTTAGCTTAAAGCAAATGGTCAACATCTGTCATCCTTAGTTGATGCCCTGAGGAAATCATGGAGAACCCATTTCAGTGAAAACCAAGGTATGTGTAGCATTATGTATACTAGCTACAGGCATTTTTCTGAGGCCCACAGGGGACATATTAGAGGTGTTTCAGCCTCAAGAATATTATGCCAATTTTGTCAATGCAGTGTTGCAACATGTAAGGGTGTACATTTGGTTTCCATGTATTCCAGACGAGAGAGGTACCACCATGCAATATTGCTCTGCCATAGCACATTTCCCTAAAGATCTGGGGGCCATAGATTGCGCACACACACAGCAATAAGTGCCCCAACTGTTGAACAGAAAAGGGTATCACTTTTATCATCTGTCAGGTGGTCTGAAATGCCCAAAAGATGGTGTGTGTGTGTGTATGTGTATGTATGTATGTAGATAACCCTGGCAGTTTCCATGACTCCCATATGTGGCAAATCTGTGATCTTTATCAAAGGTTTGCTAGTGGCGATTTCTCACAAGGATATAAAGTGGGAGATGCAGGTTGTGCACTGGAACCTTGGCCCATGACACCCATGAAAAACCAACACAACCCCACAAAGCAAAGTTGCAGTGATGCACATTCTCAAACTCAAAATATTATATAGTGTGTGTTTTTTGGCTTGTTCAAGAACCATTTCTGATGTCTACATACATCTGAAGGTGTCCTCAGTATGACCCAGCCATCTGTGCTAAAATACTGAGAGTCTGTGTTATGTTACATAATATTAATAAGAAACAGTTGCAACAGGGAGAACAAGGCCTGGGACTGCAGGTCTCAGCACAGCAGGTAGGGCCGGCAGGCACAGATGAGTCAGATGAAGAACTAGCAGTCAAGGATAATCATAGCAGATGGAACAGTGCACAATATACTATGTCCCTGACTAAAAGGCCGAGAATGCACACTACCTGGATGAAAAGTTTAAGAAGCTCAGCACAAACAGTAATAGTGATGCATGCAAAAGTATCACCCTTTACTTACTTATGTACTGGTTGTATTCTGTGAGCATAAGAGTCAACCGCAGAAGAGACAACTTATATCAGCAGTATTAACCAAGGTAATAATCCCAGAAGGCTTCCAAGATGGTCTGCACATTGAGTCTTAGTCTTTTAGCTTTTCCCAGTTAGGGGTCGCCACAGTGGAGCACCAGTCCACTATTGATTGGCAGTGGAGTTTTACTGTGTCGAGTTGCCAGCCCAGTGCCCAACCTTAAGGGAAGGCACACACATGCATGCCACTACCTGTAGGTCTTTAAAGTGCACTCGACTTCAGGGAGAACATGCAGACTCTGCACAGAAGGAACTCCAGCCGAGAACTGAATGGAAGAACTTCTTGCTGTGAGGTGACAGCGCTAATCACTGCACCTTCGCAGCCCTAACAGCTTAATTTCAGCTCTCCCAGTGTGAAAACAAAAACTCTGAAGAGAGAGACAGTAAACTCATATTTTGGGGTAAATTGCAGTAACCATTATTAATTAATTGCACTGCCAGGATGCCAGCAAAAAAGAAATTTGGAGAACCTGAAAGAAAATCAGTCACAAAAGGTGAGGACAAAACACTGACTGGGAAGAATTCTGCAGCTGTTCAGCAAAAAGTAGTGCAAGCTCCAGCTTTGGTGCAAGACATTACTTTCAGTAACCCGGAGGAAAAATAAATGATACACTAATGTAAAAAAACTGTATGTGCTTTTTCTAATTATTGCATAGGGGAATGACTGGATGAAGGCCCTTGGCTTGATCTAGTAACAGGTTTTAAGAGAAAGCAAATAAATAAAAATTAACATTTAATATAATAAAGCTTTCCTCTAGCAAATGCTTGCAAAAGCAACTCTGGATCTGATTCTCATGACTCCGTGGAGTCAGTCTGATAAAGAGCAATAAAAACAGAATACTTCTTTCTTTCAATGGCTAAGAGATAATGTTTTCTGAAAAGATTCAAGTATTTTCCCATTCTGGGAAAGCAATAAAGATAAGACAAAACCAGACAGCACTTAGTAGAAGCACAGAATACACCATCCATTTTGGCATGGATAACCTTCCTTTTAGGTTAACCCAAGTTTGAGAGTCCAGCTGTCAGTTTGGGACAATTGTTCCTATTAGGAGGATAAAACTTCAGTATTTGAAGCTCTACATAATTTTGTGCGTTAGTATTAAATTAATAGATTTTAGAGGTGTATTGGAAGTGAGTTTTGCAAGATGTGACATAGGCTCAAACTGATATGACAAGAAATAACTGTATAAAAGATCAAATTGCCAACCATTCGTGCATGCATGTAACACAAATGCTGGAACTAGATACTTAACAAAAAAGCTGTTACAAATAAAAGGTGGGAATAATAATTGTTTATGCTTTCTATATTATCTTTAAATGTTAATGGGCTCACAGATGTATACAAAAAAAAAGAAAAAGTAGTGAACTATATTAAAAATGTAGAATGCAAATGGCTATGCTACAGGAGACACGTTTGGAAAGAAGTGAGCATGTGAATCTGATAAAGGTTTCCAGGATGGAGATTGAGTGGAATATCTGGCACAAAGGAAAAAAGGAATGCTTATATTAACTGCAAGAGGATCTCCAATAGTGATAAGAAGAGGTAAAAAGATAACGGTAGATTTGATGTACTGAGTGTTTAGTGGCAAGAGAGGTGTATTGTACTGACATGCATTTATGTTCCACCTAAAACTGCTGTAATGGAGCTTAAGGAAATTCTGAGAGGAATAATCCATTTTCAACAGGGGATATTACTTTTAGGTGAGGACTGGAATTTTATTTGCAGCAGTGAAGAGGTGTCTGGGGGCATCAGAAAGGAAAATATAACCAAGGAGAATGGTCTTTGAAGAAATGTATGAATATATTTGGTATGGAAGATGTAAATTTGTAGTAGGAGTTTGGAGTGGATTTACATATCATTCCCCCAAGATACAAAAAGTGGGCTAGGCTAGACAGAACTTACATTTCATAGGAACGTGTGCTTTTGCTACACATCCAGTAACTATTTCAGATCACATGCCAATAATAACTAAACTACAAATGCAGGATAATTAAATAAAAATGAGACACTGGCACTTTCCCATCTATCTGTTGAAAAGAGAGAAATTTAAGGAATGGGTAGTGAAATCATTTGATAGCTATTAAAGAGGATAGAATTTTTTTTCTGAAAATATAGGTAGGGAGTGGGATTAAATTTAGGGCAGAAATAAAATAATGAGAGATATGGTTAAGAAGTAACAAGAATAATTTAGAGAGACTGATAAATGTTAAAATATTGCAGAATAGGGGGAATCTCACGAAACAAGAAGAGGAGCAGTTGCAGAATGTTAAGCAGAAAATAAAGGATTACCTTGAATAATATGCATGAGTTTAGAAAGATTGCTGTTAAGCAACTTTTTTGATAATACAGCAGAGCACAAAACACTTTTAGCACAAAGAGTTAGGCAACAGAACATAGAAGGCTTTGCTGTCAGGCTTAGGGAGTCTATAACAAGGAAGATAACAAGAGATCCTATAAAGGTACTAGAAATATTTATGAAAGTCTGTATAAAGCAGAGATGTAAGGAAATCAAGATAAAGTACAAATGAAATTGTTTATAGAACAATTAAACTTGCCAAGTTTAGTAGATGAGACAATTACTAACAAGAAAGAAGGAGATGAAATAAAAATGGTAATGCATAAGCAATCCACAGGAAAGTCCCCAGGAATAGATAGTATTCCTGTGGAAATTTGGAAGCTAGGAGGGAAAAACAGATAAAGATCTGAAAGGTTTTGTTTAACAGTATTTTAAGAGAAGGAGAAGCACCAACATCCTGGAAGAAAATGGTGGTGAGTGTAATACCTAAAGAGGGTAAAGACCCATTAGATTCGGCTTTATACAGGACCATTTCAATCCTAAACTATGATCATAACGTGTTTATGTCTGTAATGCTGAAATTGATAGATGTGGATCAGTGTGGTTTTGTGGAGGGGATGCAAACATTTGACAACATTAACAGAACATTGATGATCCAGAGGGGAGCTGATTGTAAGAAAATACCACTGTTGTTGGTAAGTCTTCATGCAGAGAAAGCATTTGTCAGAGTAAGCTGGGAGTTTATAAATAGGGCAGTGGTAGCATTTGCATTCCCCTGATACAATTATAAGGTTGATTTGGAGGATATATGAGGGTTTGGGGGTGAAACTTAAATTGGGTGGGTTCCTCTCTGATAATTTCAGTTTGAGCAGAGGAACCAGGCAGGGGTCTCCTCTTTCCTCTTTGTTGTTTGCACTATATTTAGATCCACTGGCAAAGAAAACAAGAAACTCAAATTTAAGGATATAATTGGTATGGTAGTCAAGAAAAGCTGGCTCTACTTACAGATGATATTATTTTATACCTGATAAAATAAGAAAGGAACATTTCAGTGTTGTGGAACATTTTGAAGTAGTTTCAAATGTTTTCTGGATATATAATTAATGAAACTAAAACAAAGACAATAGCTGTAAATTATGTACCCACGTACAAATTGGTTCAGGAATATCCATATTTATTGGGACATGATGAAGTGGAGTACTTAGGAGTATGGATTAAAAAGGATTCTGGTATGGTATCTATGGATATATGGGAAGAGACTAAACAAAAGATAATACAAAAACTGAGAAATTGGAAGCTTTGTTATTTGGATATGGATAGCAAGACACAAGCAGTTAGTGTTTTTAGTCCCTTTAATTGTATGCATAGGTTGGGTACATTTTGATCAACCAGAGGGGAAGTTGTGGATCACAATTAATAAAGAGCTGAAGGATTTTATCTGGGAATGGAATACAGCAAGAGTCAGGTGGGATAAGAAGATTCTTCTGGTTGAATAAGGTCATTTGGGATTACCCAATTTAAAGGGGTATTTCAGAGCTACAGAGTTAAGCCTCCTGTACATAGCACAAGCTGAAACCTATAATTCAAAGTGGAAAGGGATGATGATAAAACAGGAAGAACCTCAAGAAACAAGGAGAGGCTGGGATTTTGGATGCATATCCTTAACGAGAATAACAATAACCATACAGAATATTATAGTCTTAAAGTAGAAGAAAGTATTCTAAGAACGTAGCCAACACAGGAATGGAGAAAGGAGATTCTGCCGATAGGGATGACTGCAATTAAGGATACAGACAACAGGCAAGAGAGGGCTGGAATTTATTTGTGAAAACTGGGAAAAGAACCAAGGGTATTGGGAGCAAATAATTAGAGAGGGAAAAGTGATAGAATGGGAAGAGGCCAAGAAGTTATTTGGACTGCAGGCTAGAGATTGCCTTCCCTATCAAGGACTGATATCAGTGTATAGGCAAAGAGAAAGAAATAGGGGGATCCTACCTGAAAGACTGAAGTGAAAGCACTGAAGAGAGTTCTTAGTAGAAACCAGAACAGAAGCTGCTGTTAAAAAAGGAATAATTAGTATAGAACACAAAGTATGTTAAATATAAGAATCAATCGGAGGAGGTTTGAAAGGATTGGGAAGAGAGACTGGATACGCAATTCACAAGGAAACAATGGCGTATATATGTATGTCTCAAAAATATGCAACAAAGGCTAGAAAATTTTGGATATTTGCTTGGAAGTGTTTTCACAGATATTTTTATACCCCAAGTAGGCTCCAAAGAAAGTTTCCTCAGGTACACAGCAAATGTTGGAGGTGTGATAGGGAAGAAATAGGTAACTGGGAACATTATTTTCTGGGAGTATAATGAGTCAACAAACTTTTAAGATTCCCTGCAAACTGTTCTGTCAGAGATACTGGGTGAGCAAATTGGTGTAACTAAGGGAATTATTTTTTGAGTTATGTACAGAATTGGAATTGCCTAGACATAGTAAGACCTTGCTGGTCTAATAATGGTGGCTGACAAAAAAAATGCAATTACTAGAAAATGGAAATCAAAAGGAGGGATTCCATAAAGTCTACAGGGTCGTTTTTCACCGTGTGCGCATTGCAGCTTGATGCACATATTGCTGCAAAAAGATTTAGATTCAATACACTTTGTGTAGCAGCATACAGTTACATGCAAATATGGTAAGTTCCACGGCATGCAAACTACAGCATAAATAGCTGAATTGTATGCTAATGAAGCAAACCAACATGCTGGAGTGATTCAACAAGCTGTGAAGCAATGGCGTAGACTCCATGCTCATGTTGCCTGTGTATTCAAAATCTTTTCAAATACAGCCATTGAAAGGAGTCTACATAGAAACAAGAACAAGTGCAAGTTATTAGATTTGTACAGAACTGATGTTAACATAGCAGACACATTGTTTTAGTATTAGAGAGGGTGGATGCTACAAAAGTAGAGTAGCAATAGCAACAATTCTTTTTAAGTGCCATGACATACATGCAGCTTCACTTCCCCACCCCCAAGTGAAGTATATATTCGTAGCTAATGTAGAGAGCTAAAAGTGTAAACCCCATGAAACAAACTATTCATGCTATCATGTAAGCATATACAGTATGTAGCTGACAGAATACAGTCAAATTTTATCAAAAACTGTATTCTTCTGTGCAGATATATAGCAAAGTAATGATAAAACAAACAGTCGAGGTAACAGTTAAACCAGTGGTTTCAAGAAATCAATGTCCATAAAAACAGAAACCACTTAGTAAACATGCAAAGCACTAAAAGTACAAAGATACATTGGGCCGGATTCACGAAACCTCTGTGTAAGACTTAATATGTCTTACTCGGAGGCTGCAGTTGAACGGTATGACATCAGCATGCCATGAATATTCATGAGGGCACGCTGACTCATCCGTAACTCTTACACGGACTGAGTAGGCAAGCAGGGGGCGTGTCCGACTGCCGAGCAGTCTAAAAGTCCACGCCCCTGCAAGGTTTTAAAAAGCATAGTGTCAACAGACAAGAGCAAGTTCGCTCAAATGTACTTGCACCCAACACCACACTCCCTAACACTGTAAACCCCCATCACAGTTATAAATGTAACAAATAAATATATTTTTTTAAATACACAATATAGCTGCCTGTATCTGCGCTTGTTTGTGCGGGTGTGCCCATTGCTTAACCACAGTTAGCAATTGTGATATTGAAGAGCATATAAGAACTACCTGTGCAAATTAATCCAAATTGCAATAGCGTAATGGTAGAGCATATGCACAAAGAGGAGACATTCATGGTTCGAGTCCCACCACTCCCCTTCTTATTTATGTTTTAAATCAGAATTTGAAATAATACCAGACATATATGATTAAAATTTAATTAAAAGCAGTGAAATGGCCAATGTATCAGTGAACAAAATATATATTTTTAAAGGACCAAGATATATAATAGCCTGCTGTTAAGCAGTGCTGTACCTAGGTAAACAGAGATGTCCATAGTTTAATAGCGCTTTACCCAGCTAAACAGAGGTGCCCATGGCTTAATAGCACTTTACCCAGCGCAATAGAGTTGCCCAAAGTTTAAAAGCGCTGTACCCAGCGCAATAAAGTTGCACAAAGTTTAAATGCGCTTTACCCAGTGCATTGTGTTTGTGCAGATGTGCACGCTGCGCCAACCAGGGCACCGTGGAGCAACGTAGAGCTAGGTTGCTTAAACGCAGCCACACCCCCTAGCCTGTCTAGACAGTATTAAAATAAAAGAGTGACAAGGTTCGAACCCAGGACGCTGTGCATCATAATCAAAGCACAGAACCACTAAGCCATGACAGCTTAGGAGAAACAGCCACTATTAGCGTACATATACATAGAAATGGTAGATTAACCATTACTAAGCAGGTCTGCAGTCAGCGTAGAATTCTCAAAAAAGGCCAATCACAAAAAAGTGCAGGAAATGCGGCATATTTAAGTCCCATAGGCGGGAATACTCGCCATAACTGATTGTGGTACCCACTTGCAGTCAGGATGGCTGGTGTCGGAGAAGGTAATCGCTTTAGAGCGCAAAGGTGGGGCATTGAGGAGTCTAAATATATGGTTTGGCTCCTAGTCCATGAACATGAAGGCTGACTCATGCAGGGCCAGGTTCATTGGGGTGCGTACAAGGCAGAGGTGTGGAACCAGTTGGCACATGATCTTACCAGTGCCACAGGCATTCCCAGGACTGGTGTACAGGTCCGTCACCACCATGCGGACCTGAAACGTCGAAAGGAGGACCAACTGAACCGATGGATCCAGGAGGCCCGTCATATGCCCAATGCCCCACTACTGAGTAAGTATCCATGTACTTAAGTATGTAAGAAATGCTATCCTAGCCTATAGTATGGATATGTATGTTCCAATATCCCTTCATTTATATTACAGCTGCAGGTGTTCGTTCCGCGAATCGGCAAGCCTGTGCTGATAAGCTGTTAAGGCTGCGCCACCAGGCAGGTTAGTAATTATTCAGCTGGTATTATTATAGAATATAAGTGACACAGCCTGTAAAAGAGTTCAGTGTTGTAACCCAGTAATAAAGGTCAAATAAGCCTAGAATAAAGCTTCTGTTAGTATTCTAAGATCAGATAAGTGATGCAGCCTGAAAAAGAGTATTGTAATCCATTAATAAAGAGTAAACAAGTCTCAAATAGAGTTTCCACCTGTATTGTAATATCAGATAACTGCTTCAGCCTGAAAATGAGTGTTCTAATCCATCAATAAAGGACAGACAAGTCTTGAATACATCCTTTTATATACTGTCATATGAAATAAGTGAGTCAGCTGGAAAGGATTGTTGTAAGCCAGTAATAAATGTTAATAAAGCCTGGAATTAAGTACCATCCTGAAATGTAAATATAAAATAAGTGAGAGAGTGTGAGAAAGAGTTTGAAGCTACCAATAAAGGTGTAAGAAGTCCGGAATAAAGGTATACTACATGCACTACACAATGAAATGAATGATACAGCCACAACCAAAGAGTGAAATGTTTTTAATAAAGTACAATACCTGGACTGTGTCTGTCCCACATTTTGGATATGTTGTTGTACCCTTGCATTATGGAGATAGTATGGATGTATGAAATGCTGAACATCCACAGTTGTCTAGGCCCATATAAACTGGCTGATGGGAATGCCAGTATCTCAGAGGAATATTTATAGTCCTCAACTGTTTCATGTATAGTACGTACATGTTAATCCGGGACATGAGCAGCTTGTGATCCCACAAATGTCAGTGTGTTGCTAGAACTGTACGTAACTGTTCAAATGTAGCAGGATACTTTACCTGAACACAGCCAGATATGAACATATATGAATACAAATGGAATGTATATTAATGTAGCAGTAACATCTCCATCACCAACATTTCTAAGGTTACATACAGGGAACTGTACTAATACATTTAGGGGATATATATAACTGCAGCTAGTAGGAATGTACAGTATACGTATAGGTATTTTAAGTTGTTAATGTAATATTTTACCATCCTATGTTATGTTCACAAATTATGCCATTCCACACCAAACTGGGTATGTCTATTCACAATTAATTCATATGGACATTTGTCCTGTTGGTTTATACATATCTGCATGTACGTTGATGCATGTGCCCTGTTCACATATCCAAACCTGATGGCCCGTTGCCACCAATCAACCCTGCATGCTGTTGGAATGTCCACTGTTGTTCTAAATATGCATGTGTTACTCTTGCTGTTCAACGTTTGGAATTCATGTGTGTTTGGTTAATGGGAATACTAATGCATGCTGTTACAACTAATTTGGAATGGTGTTGTTTGTTACTAACCCAAAATGCCATTAAATACTGCTAAACATAGGACAATTGGGAAGGCGGGTCCCAGTGGACCCACCTCTCCCACCTCAGCTGGCGATTGCACCTGGCACCAGTGCCCAGCCCAGGACCTCCTCCTCCGGTGGCCCTGTGCCACCTATGGGCGGAAGCACTGCAGGGGATGGGGCTCGACCCCCTCTGCAAGCGTGGCCGGAGGAGAGCCTCCACTCACCCTCCAAAGGGTCCGGGCTGTGGTACGTAGTGAGATCAGGCATTCCATGACTGATCCCCTACGCCAGCTTGAGGTGAGAGTGGTGCAACTCTCGGGTGTGCCTGCCCCTCCTATCCAGCCCCCAGCACAGCCTCGGCCTTGGCTGTGAAGGCACAGTGGTAACTGCCCATGGGTGAGGATCTCAGTTCCACTGTTGCCATCTGTGGGCTCATGGGCTTGCGATATCCAAGCATCCGACCTCGTCAATTGTGTGTACCCACCACATGTCATACTCCGCCCCTGTATGCGTCTTGTTTGTCTTGTCTGTTTACCTCCCCAACCCACCTCCCTCAATATTCCTACTTCCTTTACCTCACATTCCACTCCTACCTGAAAAAAAAAATAAAAAAAGGGCAATCTGTGCCCGCAAAAAAATGACGCCCCATACATAGCTGCCCATTTTGCACACATGTCTGCTGGACATGTAAACTGATAATTACAATTGGCTGTACAACATACTTTGTTGTCCTCACTCCTCTCTCAGGGGTGGAAGGTTTCAAATTTCACTCTAAATTTCTAACATATGCACAGCTGTTGCTGGTAAAGAATTGGGAAGCTATGGGCCTTCCCTACATCCTTCCTGCACATCCCGAGCTTGTTTTCCTACTGTCCTACCCTCTTTGTGCCCCCCTTTTTCACCACTTTCTTATTTCCCCATTTTCTTTTCTTTAAAAGAAATTAGCGAGGGTGTTAGCGGGAGTAAGCACTTTTAAGCAGTAGTCAGCGGGTGTGCACTTGTGTGCGGTTAGCTAAGCGTAGCTAAGCTTCACACAAACCTGCTTACAACTGCTTAAAAGTGCCTTGGTCACTCTGTATGACAAGGCCTGTAGTCTGCTCATCAGCAAAATAAAATACCCCTGTCAGTCTCGAACCCCGGACCTTGGACACACTAGACTGCATGAATTACCACTGAGCCACAGCAGATATACAATAACTTGTTGCTGTAATAAATATATCATGCATTACTATGAGGGAATCTAAAGGGAAAATAGGAATGCCATAACACAAATCTGGTACTGTGGGCCTTAACCAGCAGGTGTTGTTGAATTGCATGACATGACTGTGAAAAGAGAATCAGCCATGCTAGTAGGGAATAAGGTTACAGTAGCAGCTTACAAACCCCACACAGTATCAGGGCAGGATAAACACTGGCATATTTGCATAGGTCACAGGCCAGGCCTCCCAACAGTGACTGCTCTACAGTGATGACCCTGATTTGTAAACAAATGTTAGCTGTGCCCCTCTGAATCCCTGTTAAATGTACTAACAGTAGGCAGAAAGGTGTTGAATCTCACTTAATAAGAAATGTCAATAAGTGAGAGTAGACACATCAGAAAAGGTGTAGTAATAGAAATGCTCTGAATCACCCAAAGTCTGAACTGCAAAATGTCTGAACTATATGACAGGTGTATCCCAGTTATATGTACCTTTCCCTGAGGCTGTTCAAATATATACATGAGAGTATCTGAGGCCTGGAAGAGTCAGAAACACACAGGCATATCAGCTTGTCTGCTGTTGCACACTCTGCAAATAGCTGTAGAATGAATCCCACAAGCATGCCCTTATGTAGAAGTACAAAACAGAAATAGCAAAGGATGTAGCCATGTACTGCTCGCAACCACCTGTGATAATGCCATTGTTCAGGTGCTGAAAAGACTGCTGTGGTGCACAGTCAAAGAATACTAGGCTGACCTCTGTCTACCATCTGGATATGTCCACAGGTGGGAGCTACTCAGACAGACTACAAGCCTTCATAGACTTACAGGTACACAGCAACTCTGCATGTTCAGGAAGATAAACATCACACGATAATAAATAATGCACACTGCAGTTCTGCACCCCTACCCAAAGGTACTATATACACCCATGTAGTCAGGCACAACCAAGGGTGTAGGTAGGCATACACAGTACAGAAATATGTCCAGTCGTCCTGAGTAGACTGTGCTAATGCCAACACAAACCACAAACTGTTCAGATGTGAGTAACGTACTAATGACAGTATAGCAGTTCACAAACAGTGCATGTGCCTGATATTCATAATTGGTAGTACAACATACTTAGATGTCCTCACCACTCTCTCAGGTGTGGAAGGTTTAAAATATCCCACCTAATGTATTGCATATGCACAGCTGTTGCTGGTAAAGAAATGGGCAGCTATGGAACTTCTCCACACCCATCGTGTACATCCCAAGCTAGTTTCCCTACTGTCCTCCCCTCTTTGTGCCCCCTTTATCAACACATTCCTATCTCCCCATTTACTTTTCTGTCAAAGACATGAGCGTGGGGGTTAGCGGGAGTGAGCACTTGTAAACAGTAGTAAGCGGGTTTGCACCAGTGTACGCATGTGTGCACCTAGCTAAGCATTGCTGATATGATAAGCTATGCCAAGCTTAGCTTACTATTGCTAACATAAAATAAGCTAAGCTAAGCTTAGCTTAGTATTGCTAAAATACAATAAGCTAAGCGGTGCTTAGCATCGCTAAGCGTCGCGCAAACCTGCACCAACTCGCTTACAACTGCTGAAAAGTGCCTTTGTCACTCTGTATGACAAGCCCCTTGTATTGCTCAGCAGCAAAATAAAATACCCTTGTCAGTCTCAAACCCCACACCTTGGACTCACCAGTCTGCATGACGTACCACTAAGCCACAGCAGATATACAATAACTTGGTGCTGAAAGAAATATAACATGCATTACAAGGAGTGCATGTAAAGGGAAAATAGGAAAGCCATAGGAATACATTGCAATAAAGAAATATAACGTGCATTACAAGGAGTGCATGTAAAGGGAAAATAGGAAAGCCATAGGAATACATTGCAATAAAGAAATATAATGTGCATTACAAGGAGTGAATGTAAAGGGAAAATAGGAAAGCCATAGGAATACATTGCAATAAAGAAATATAACATGCATTACAAGGAGTGAATGTAAAGTGAAAATAGGAAAGCCATAGGAATACATTTCAATAACTACTGTTGTATGCCAGTTAATTCCTTAATTCCATAATTCCAAAAGAAAGTACATACTCCCATGTATCCAGTGTTAGCATTAGGAGGTGTGAGTAAACTTACACACTGAGAAGAGTGTACTGGAAGAAGCAGCAGTCAGGTTTCAGTACAACATGCATTTCACTGGCTACAACCCAACTTCAGATATGAGACATATACCAACCTTCTGACTGACACAACAGTGTCCACAGCAAACAAGCATGGTCCCCATCTTGCAAAACTGAAAGGCCTACGCCTACCTAACCTATCATTTTATAGCAGTGTCCTGAAATCACAGTGAGAACTGCAATTACCACACAGCAGGCTGCATGCAATTACTAAATGGTGGGCACCAATTGGTGCAGAGGCCATCACATGCACATGTGCAGATACCTACAAAAGCAGCTTGTACCTGCTGTCCACACATGCAATAATATAATTGCAGGAACTGGAGAGAGAGCAAGTGAGAGAGACAGACAGACAGACAAACAGTTGGAGAGACCAAACCAAAAAAAACAGAGGTGGTTGGAGACACCGACCAACCAAAACAAAAATTAAAACAAACAGAGGCAGTGGAGGACACCGACCTAAATAAATAAAAATAAAAAACATCAGCAGGTACAACAGACTGAGGTGAGACATACAAAGGTAAGGTATGTAACACAGATGTATTTGCTGGCATCCAAATGATGTGTCTGAAGGGTACTCTACATTCTGTGAACACTCCTTATGTGTTAGCAGTCTGTATCTATATGTATATGCAGATGTGCATAGGGCAAGGGACATACTGCAACTGTTAGTGAAGGCTGGACATATATATGTATCTGAAGGTTGCTATGTGCACATATCTATGTAGGTTGTAGTGTGTGGCATTGAAAACAGCAAGCAGTGCAGGTATATGCCATGTGGTGGTCAAATGATGTGGGACTGACTTACAGCCAGTGAGGTCTGCTACGGTTATATGGCCTGAGGATAGCGAAATGCATTCTGCACAACACTGTGCAATATTATTACATAATCGTATGTCTCACAACTGTTCCATAATTGATATTCCCATCATGAAAGGTGGCCAGTATATCTGCATATATGTGCATGTATATGTACAGCAGTGGCTGTTTACAAGTATGTGTATATATATATATATATATATATATATATATATATATATATATATATATACATATGTATGTGCATATACATATATATATAGATGTATGTATATATACATATATATATAGATGTATGTATATATATATATATATATATATGTATATATATATCTATATGTATATATATATATATGTATATATATATATATATATATATATCTATATGTATATATATATATATATATATATATATATATACATATGTATGTGCATATATATATATATATATATATATATATATATATATATATAGATTTGTATATATATATATATATATATATGTATATATATATATATCTATATACATATATATATATGTATATATATAGATATATATATATATACATATGTATGTGCATATATATATTATATATATGTATGTGCATATACATATACATACGTGTCTGTACATATATATATATATATATATACATACATATATATATATATATATATATATGTATGTGCGTATATATATATATATATATATATATAGATATATATATATATATATATATAGATATATATATATATATATATATATATATAGATATATATAGATATATATATATATATATAGATATAGATAGATATAAATATATGTATATGTATATGTATATGTGTATATATAGATATATAGATATATGGATATATAGATATATAGATATATAGATATATGGATATATGGATATATATATGGATATATAGATTATATATATATATAGATATATACAGATATATATGGATATCTCTGGATATATATATATATATATATATATATATATATATATATAGATTGATATATATATATATATATATAGATTGATATATAAATGTATGTGTATATAAATATTCATATATATATATATATATATATATATATATATATATATATATATATATATATATATATATAGTGAGAGAGGGAGACACAGGGTCAGACGTATTGCAACAGGTGCTGGTGACCAAGGCATGGACTGAACACCAGTGCTGATACTGCAGTGTCATACCCCATTCCAAAACACTTTACCCACTAACTACCAGATAGGTGGATGTTCATCGTGCATACAGCTGCAGTCATAACAGATGGGTTCTCCTGCCATCAGGCGGGTCCTCGGTCGGCCGAATTCCAAAGTCTAAGTCCGGCGTCGGTTGTCGTCACTTCTTCCCTGACGTCAGTGTGACAGGGGTATAAAAGAACCAGTCGACACCATTTTCTCCAGTCTTTCTTGCCGCGCAATGCCCGAAGCAGAAGCAGTTCACAAGTGCCGGTCGGCCAGCTCCTGAGATTATGAAAAATTTGGAAACCGAAGTCTTCTTAAAAGCTAAGTACCCCGTTGGGGAAACTTTTCTTGCCTCAGACCGATGTCAGACAAAGTTAATAATTGTATTTCTTGTGGGAAGCAAATACCGCATAAGGATTTCCATTCCCTCTTTATACCTTGTTTAGACCCAGACCACGACGTCTCGGTCTGTCACTGTTGTGCTACATTCAACAAACGCACTATTAAGTGTCGGGCGGAGTTCACCCAGCATTTTTTTGGGAAAGCATTTAACTATACCATGTCGTCGGATACTCCGACACCGGTTTTGTCTAAAAAACACAAAGACAAGGACCGACACTCGAGGTCCGCGGCCTCTACCGACACCACGCCAAAGCCGACTACACGTGGTCCGGTTCTCAGTGAGGTGCCTACGCAGCCCCTGATTACCGACGACACATCTTTGGTGGTGTCTCCTGTACCCGAGGTCGCAGGCTCGTCGGCCCACACCCTGACTACAGATGCCGAAGCCACTCTTGGCGTTGAAACACAGAATGTGGACAGGTCCACCTCCACTCAAGGTGTCTTCAGACCTTCCTCTTCTTTCTCCATCAAGGCTTTCACCAAGTCTAAAGCAACCATGCACCCTAAGAGACCAGTTACACAGGGCCCATGCCTAAGAAACAGATGCTTAAAATGGCTGGGGATTTAATTACTCTAATCAGAGGTTCTCAGCCACCTCCAGACAAAAGGCCCAGAGTGGAGGAAGATTCCCCCTCCTCTGATCAGGGCTCCATTATTTCAGAACACTCTGATGATCAGGAACAGTCTTACTCCCCTTTTGAAGACTCTGATGCAGAGGAGTCTATTCCTTCTGTATCCCACCCTGAGGATTACTCATTTGGGGAAACTTTGCATACCTTAAGGGAACACTTCCACTGGGAAGGCCAGGATTATTCAGATTCCAAGAAAAGGCTCAGGGAATTTCTTTTGTTACCCCAGCACAGGCCTCTGGCTATACCTCCTGTCTTGGACATCCTAGATGATGTTTACTCGAAGGCCTGCCTTAACCCGGACTCTCTACCTCCAGCTCCAGTTAAGCCTGACAGGTACTACAGGGTTCCTGACTCACACTAATTTCTTTACAAAAGCCATGCTGCTGACCTAGAAACCATCTCACAGGGGCCCAAGGGAGTTAAGGCTTCCATTGCCAAAAATCCATTGCCTTCCGAGAGAGTTTCCAGATCCTTAGAAAGGTGGGGAAAAAAAGGTATATACCTCGGCTACCTTAACCATGAGGGCCTTAAACTGTCAATTTCATATGCTAAAATACCAACAGTTTCTGTTATCTCAATTGAAAAGTAAAATGTCACAACCTGAACAACCAGACTTGAAGGAGTTGCAGGATTTGATGCATAGTGCAGAACAAGTGGGTAAACATACCTTACAATATGGTTTTGATGCTCTAGAGGCCTCATGTAGAGCTGCTGTTACACACTCAGTCATACGCAGGCATGCTTGGCTCAAGGAACAAACCTTGCCTGATCATGTCAAAGCTAAATTACTAGACGCCCCTCTTCAAAAGGATGTACTATTTGGGGCAAATGCTGAGGAAGTATTACGGAAAATGGAGGAAAAGGCTAAATCAATGCAAACTGTGAAAGAATTTCTGCAGGTTCAACCCCCACGTTTTAGTAGAAATTGGCCTTCCAAAAACTGGTCCTTTCCTGCCACAGACAGACCCCAAAGAGGCAGATACAGGCGCCCGAGGGGCAGAGGACAATCACAAGGATCGTACAGAGGCAGACAATGGCAAGCTCCTACACAAAGAGGTGGTGAGGACAACTCACAATCTTTCAGAAAGCAAACCCAATGACTTCCCCCTTTGCAGGCCAACCAGGTCTCAAATGGCAGCCCCTTAGGAGGAAAGCTGGCACTATTCTCAAAAAATTGGCATGTTGTCACAAAGGACAAATGGATCCTGGACATTATAAACAGAGGCTACAAATTCCATTTTCATACCCTTCCAAAAATGAGAGGCATGCCAAAACTGCCACACAATCAAAGGGCAGAGGCACAAAAGCAAATTTCAGATCTTATAAACATGAAAGCTATTCAAGAGGTACCTACACACGAACAAGGTCAAGGTTTTTATTCCAGGCTATTTCTGGTGCCACGGAAGGGAAAAGATTGGAGACCTATTTTGGATCTTTCCATCCTAAACACATTCCTACTCATACCAAAATTCAAGATGCTCACTCTACAGCAACTTCTTCCCATGCTGGGCAAGGAGTCTTGGCTGGTAACATTGGACCTCAAGGAGGCATACCTGCATGTCCCAATCAGACAAACTTGCAGAAAATACCTCAGATTTCTTGCAGGTTCAACCCATTATCAACTCTCTGCATTGCCCTTTGGCTTATCTACTGCGCCCAGAGTATTCACGAAATGCCTGGCATCAGTAATTACCTACTGCAGACTTCAAGGGATACAAATATACCCTTATTTGGACGACTGCCTGATCCAAGCGGACAGCAAGCACATTCTTCTGAAACATCTGGCTTATGTAATAATGTTATTAAACTCTCTGGGATACACAGACAACAAAGAGAAATCAAGGCTAATACCCTCTCGGAATATAATTTTCCTGGGTGCCAATTTGGACACAAACACCCAGATGGCCTACCTCATGCCAGAGAAGCAGGGGCAACTAATTCAATATTTCAGAACACTGGCAAATTGCACTAGGCTGACTGCAAGGAAAATCCTGCAGGCTCTGGGATTCATGGCATCTTGCATCTTACTAATCCCATGTGCAAAGCTGCATATGAGAAAACTACAATGGTACCTAAAAAACATATGGTCTCAACACAGCCACAGTTTGGAAACAATAATACCACTACTTCCATGTCTGCAAAAGGAATTTTTGTGGTGGGCTCAAGCATGTCAAACAAACACAGGTCTTCCATTCAGCAAGCCTCAAGCAAATCAAGTCATCACAACAGACGCCTCGGACTACGCCTGGGGGGTGCACATGACAGACCGGTGCATTCAGGGGAAATGGTCCCAAAAAGAAAAGCACCTTCACATCAATCAAAAAGAAATGCTAGCAGTAATAAATGCTATTATAGCTTTCAAGGACCTTCTACAACCAGGTCAACTATTGATAAGAACAGACAACACCACAGTTATGTGGTACATAAGCAGGGAGGAACACATTCCTATCCCCTATGCAGACTAGCCATATCACTTTGGAACATGGCCATGGACTTACAAATGGAACTACAAGCACAGTACTTGCCAGGCAAGGAAAACACGCTGGCAGACAACCTAAGCAGGGATATGACAGATCCACACGAATAGATGTTGCATCCAAAAGTTTTTACAGAAATAATCCAAGAATGGGGAAGGCCAGACATAGATCTCTTTGCCTCCCACAAAAATCATCAATTGACAAAATTTTGCTCGAGGACCTTCCATCCAAAGGCCTGGAGAGTGGACGCTCTCTCTTTCAGTTGGACATCAATGACAGTTTATGCCTTCCCGCCTCTTCCTCTGCTGCCCAAAGTCCTATTGAAGACCAGAGCAGACAGACCAAAGATGATCCTCATTGCTCCGGACTGGCCAAGGCAACAGTGGTACCCACTCCTGAGGAGCCTGATGCATTCCCCTCCATGGACCCTGCCTCTAATGCCTCTTCTTCTGACTCAGCACAGCTTCAAAACTCTTCACAGTCAGCTAAAAACACTCAATCTAGCCGCATGGAAGATTCCTTAGCATCACAGCAGGCCCTACTCTCCAAGGAGGTGCAGGATGTCATTTTGGAGGCCAGAAGGCCATCAACTAGAAAAGCTTACTCCGCAAAATGGAAACGTTTTTGTGTCTGGAATGAGAAAAAGGGCCAGAACCCTGGAAAACTGAATTTACCTCAAATACTACAATATTTGGCTGAACTGCTAAGCAGTGGACTTTCGTTCTCCTCCATCAAAATCCATGCCTCAGCCATTTCTGCAGAATACAACACTGATCCTCCTTTATTCTCTCACCCTCTTTTAAGACAGTTCCTCAGAGGGGCTAAGAATTTAAGACCTCCAAGGAAACAACCAATATCTGCTTGGGATCTTAATTTCATTCTGGAAAAACTGACTTTGCCTCCTTTTGAGCCAGTTGCCTCATCAGATTTGCAATATTTGTCCTGGAAAACAGCTTTCCTTCTGGCTATCACTTCAGCTCGTAGAGTTTCAGAACTACAGGCTCTCATGGCTGTCCAGCCTTTTATCATCTTCCATCAGGACAGAGTTTCCTTACGAACCAACCTGTCCTTTATGCCTAAAGTGGTATCCAGGGTAGCTTTAAATCAGGCCATACATTTACCTACTTTTTATCCCAATCCTCAAAACAAAGGGGAGAGATTACTACATTCCTTGGACATCCACAGGCAACTGCGTTATTATTTGGACAGAACAGAAAATCAGAACAGCTCTTTGTGGCCTATGCGGTAGGAGCTCAAGGAAAGCCAATTTCCAAACAGACAATCTCAAAATGGATAGCCCACTGCATACACTTTTGCTATTCCTTTCATGGAAAAACTGTTCCTACAGGCATTAGAACTCATTCCACCAGGGCCACAGCCACCTCTGCAGCCTTCCTCAGAGGAGTTCCTACCAAGGATATTTTGGAAGCAGCCACTTGGAGTTCTGTGCATACCTTCTCCAAACACTACAACCTACCATTATACTCCAAATCTAGAGCAGGCTTTGCCACTGCAGTCTTGCAGGGCATTTTGGCTCCTCCTAGTTCCACTTAGTGCCTACCACCCCTTTCTTAGCTTTGGGATTCTACCCATCTGTTATGACTGCAGCTGTATGCACGATGAACATAGTACAGTTTTGTACCTACCATAAATGTAGATGTTCGAGTGCTAATACAGCTGCAGTCCAGGTTTCCCTCCCTCCTTCCCCTCTAGGGGTATTCTTTTATGGTGTATTTGCTTGCAACTACTGTTTTTTTGATTATATTGCATTGCATTACTTCATAATTTTATGTATTGCCTTCCTTCTGGGGGCACCTGACATCTGGGGCAAGAAAAACTGAAGAAAATGGCGTCGGCTGGTTCTTTTATACCCTTGTTGCACTGACGTCAGGGAAGAAGCGACGACAACAGACACCGGACCTAGACTTTGGAATTCGGCCGACCGAGGACCCGCCTGACGGCAGGAGAACCCATCTGTTATGACTGCAGCTGTATTAGCACTCGAACATCTACATTTATGGTAGGTACAAAACTGTACTTTACCTGACTAACACTAAAGGTGTCAGAAGGGAACATGGGACACAGGTGGACAGTAGCCTCCCCTTTGAGAGTCACAGATATTCCTCTGACAGACGAACAGATGCTATATATGGCAGTTAACTGATATCTGTACTGTATAATGTTAAGTGTGCCACATGACTTGCTCACACATCGTTTACTTGTCTTCCAGGCTAATGGCTCATCACAGGAACCCCTGCTACACAGCTGCAGAGGAACAGGAAATCCACCACAGCCTGGTACAACACTATACCCTGCTGTTTTCAAGGGCCAGCCAGCACCAGCAGGAGCGTACTGCACTGTGGCAAGAACTTGTTCGTCGGGTAAATGACATAGGCATGCATAACAGGACATATGAGCAGGTACGCCATCACTGCAGTGATTTAATCAGACATGTCCGGTGGCATGCGTCTGATATCCACAGACAACAGCTTGCCACAGGTGGTGGGGTGGCCATACATCCCCCCCTCACCAGAGTGGAGGAATTGCTGCTAAGTGCGGTGGCCCCTGGCCTACAGCAACAACAACATCACACGTGTCGTCATGGAGGCCGGAGCCACCCAGCATAGTGACATGGAGCGTGCAGGTAACATGCCCTAGCTGTAGACTACTGTTACCTGTATTGTTAGATTATGCATGTGTGACGTGTACTGTGTTTAGCAGTTGTGCTGCCTATTGTGTGCAATACTGATAATTTGAATAGTACCTGTACACCTATGCCTGTTGTTCTACTGTAGTTTAGCACACTCACAGTAGCAATGCCACAGGTGTGGCCACTGACAAACTGTGTCATATTCTTGCAGGTCCCTCTGGTGTGACAGCAGGGTAGACGTTACATAATGGTGAGTGTGTTAACACTTTAAACTTGGTATTGAACTGTGCATGTCATAGGTGAGGTGTAGGCCATGTACAAATAACACACCTACGCATAATGCATGCTGTGCATGTTTGCTGTGAGACGTGAAACATCTCAGTAATGTCAGTAGCTGCCTCATTCACATGCAATGCACAGAGCATCAGACACAAATGTGGCAACACTGTACTGCACATTGGATAGGCATAGTTGGCACACATGTACACAACATAACACGTTTGTCATACGCAGTGCACCTCAACATGCTACACAGTGTAACCGGACACCCGCTAGTAGGTCACACTTCAGTATCCCACATGTCATCCACACACGACACACACCATACCTGAGAGGTAGGGGCCTAGCATGGGGCTGTGCAACACTCCTCAACACATAACACAGTCATGTTAGGCAATGCTCCCTAATGGACACCTCACACACCCTTGTGCAACGTGGCTGTGTAATTGTGAACTTAGCCACAGCACTGCGGTTCCGATACAGATTGCTAGGCGGTGGTCTAGCACACTTTAGTGGCCTTGAGTGACCACATGATGCATGATGATGATGGCGGCTAATGGTACTACACCCCATACTGTTGCAATGGCCATGTCCAGGATTGGTATCCCATCACGTATACATGCACCACCCATCCCATGTGTGTACATAGCATGCATGTGCTACACCTGTGTCCACAATTATCTGCTACAGACACTGACACTGCAATCAGACATGGAAATCCATGTGACACACAGATAACACATGCAGCCATGGTATGTATACCTGTGTGTGATGGTGCACAGGACATTGCAGAGCTTATAATACTTGCACAGAAATGTTGTGTCCTTGTACACATTGTGTTCCAGGGTGTAGGCAATCACTGAGTATGTACACACATGCACCACAGCCATGTACACTGTCATCAACTATGGCTGTCTACACTCACACTGCATGGACTTGAGCAACACTTATTCTGCATGCTGACACGTGTGTGTGACTGTTTGCCTTGTGATACTGTCACCCACCTTCAACCAGTATTGAGTATGATTTTGAAGTCTGTTGTGTGTGTGTGTATCTGCTGTAGTGAGGAGTGTGCATGTGTTCCTGCATTCCTGTGTGCCTGTGTTCATGTGTGCATGTGCAGACCGTAACGTGTGTTTCCTGTCTTCCTCTCACAGGTGCTGAGGTAGGGCTTGGCGAAAGCAGCAGGTGACCTGAAGCCACTGCTATGGATAGTGGTGATGATGAAACATGTATTTTGGCACAGGGAGATTTAACAGGGTCTGTCATTGGTCCACCAATCGACAGTACACAGCGTTCAACCCCATCTATGCGCACACTCATACTGCCATTATATCCCTCACCACCAGTGGCCATAGGGGAGGGACAGCATATACTTGGCATTGACCAGGAGAGTGTGGTACCCATGGCACGTGCATCCCCTCACAGCAGCCATAGCCATAGACTCACAATGGTACCACATAGGCAGAGGTCCAGAGGTTCTCGGGGGAGCATCACTGGACGTATTGCCCCTGGCAGGCATGCCCTCACAGGTCCTACGATGACCACTATGTTCCGGGCTGTAATGCAGGCTCAGGCACGTATGGAACGGTACACCAGGCAGGGACTTAGGGAGCAGAGGGCACATAACACCGCTATCAATGACAGCATCCGTGACATTGCCAGTGCCATCCGGACATACACAGAGGTCATTGATAGATGGGTGGAGAAAATAGATGCCCTCCACAACATGTCTTCCTCAAGCCAGGACCATGCGGGACGGTTGCGACGTCGATGCGGACGCATGCCAGCAACAGCTGGCAGTGGTTGCGGATGGCCCACAGCTCACAGTCGCTTCCATAGTGGCAGTACCAGCCCCAGCAATGCTGGGGCTGGCCTGTCCATTGTCCATCCCAGTAGACCACGTGCACGTGGCTCTGGCCAGTCCCAGCAGGGACATGGGTCCATTCGTCATACCTCTGCCTCTGATGACACTACCCAGTCAGGGTTGGTACCTGATACCGTCCGTAGCACCCCTGCCAGGCACAGGTACTGTGTCCATGGCCGGAGACAGTGATCTGTACAGCCAAGCAGGTACAGTCTGTGGCTGTCCCACAAACCACCGTATATGGCAGCCACATGGTGGAGCTATGTGCATGCAGACACGCACACATTTAGCAAACTAGGGCTCACACGTACACACACACATTACATCAAGATTGGCCAATGATATATTGTTGTCCCACACACACACACACACACACACACACACACACACACACACACACACACACACACACACACACACAGACATGTCGATTGGATGGGTCAATGTCAGGCTCTGGCAAACAACAAAACGCCCTGTGCATATGATGATACCTGTGCCGCCTCCTGTCATCTGCATTATCGACGGAGGGACAGGCTAACATGGTGCTGATGCACAGGGTGATACTATAGCAGTGAAGCAATAATAGCGAGTTGTCAACAAGGACGTCTAACTACATTCTTGTAGTTATATCTGAGCAGACATTATGCATCAGAGCTCTGTTTGTCTATGTAGCATTGTTTACACCACTGTTAGGTCTGAGTAAGTATTATTCACCCATGTGCCACTTGGCTGACTTGTGATGTGTTGCCAGCATGTGTTAGCGAGTGGACAGTACGTGTGTGATGTGTGCAGTACAGATTAGCAAGTGTACATCTGTGAACATGGGTGCGCACTGTCTGGATGTACGTGCATAGTGGACACATGGGACATGTGGCATACCCTGTCATACACATTATTAACATCCCATTGCATCTTTCAATGGCCAGTATGCATTCTACTACAGTTATGTACTAACGTGGGTAGACGTGTGTATGACATGGGTTGGCACTATGCTGCGGGTGATACCGTTAATATCAGTCAATGATTTGCAGTCTGGTAGTATACACAACCTCAACAGCATGACTATAAGCAATCATTGGATGATGTCCTGACAATTGACACACAGTAGTAGGGAGCCCAGTATCAATTGGATCCTTCCGGTGCTACACTATAACACTAACCAGTGATGATGACCACCACCCATTACTGTGACCACACCTGTGTGTCATATAGCCCCCTTAGGTACATGCAGACACACTAGGGATGTGTCCATCCAAATCTGGGAATGCATGGAATGGCCTACAATACATTCCCTGGATGGGACGCATATCCTACACAAGGGTATCATACAGACAGATACCTGTTGTGTGATACATGCTGTATAGCATTAAGCCGACTATGGCATAGTCATCCTCATGTACTATACATAATATCCCGTCAGTACCACACCGGTGGTAGCCCTCAACATGTATGTCGGGTACCATTGTGTACATACAGACCCATGTTATGTCATGTGTCCCTTCGTATCCACATATCCATAGGTATTGTGGAGTCCCAAGGTGTATCACAGACATTAGAGGCCTGAATGCATATCCACAAGGCAGTTGTACACCTATAAAGACTGTCCATTCTTGGCAGACTTTGTTGTGTATGACCATGTCTGACATATACCCCAGCCATATACCCTTACTCACACTACTGTTCAGTAACTGTCATGGGTGTGTGTGCCACAGATGACCTTGGTCACAGAACATGACAGTGGATGGCCATGTCACATACATACATATGTGATCTATGATCTGAGTAGCAGCAGCACAACCTGTCAATGGAAACAAATGTATTCATGTAGTATGCAGGCTTCACACCTATGTACTGATTGAGGGGACATGTACACATATATATTTGCCACGCAGATACCTGATGTCTGCAATGCACTTACTGTTGTCATCATACTATGTCATACCATAGTAAAAGCAAAACCCACACCGTTTTGACCAACAGTGACACACACACACATTCAGCATTTGCAGGATTCAAACCCCTACCTACCTATGTTATGATACTAGAGAGAGACGCATTAGCATGGCACGCTATTTGCTTTACTGGCTGGTTTCCCTTCTCCTGCTGTATTTATAGGATGGTGACATCATCACACTGGACATGGTGATGTGTGTACACTTTGTTTTATGCCATTCCAGGAATGGTCCATGTGGGTCAGCAGGTGTCAACAGCTTGAATATGACCTCAGTATCCTTACCTTGTGTGATCTGTGAACACATTGACATTCTGTCATATGCCAACACATATTTATGCACAGCTTCTTGGTTTTGTGGATACTACATGTGTCTGGGATGTTGATAAAGGGCTATTCAAAGTCTATGTGACACATGTGTAGATGTGTTCATTGATGTATGTCCTGGGTGGCTGCGTTGAAAACAGTCTAGCATGTTTGGGAACCATGATCCGCACATGAACATACCACAGTTGGTAGGGTTGTGTGTGTGTCAGCTTCCAATAGCTCTGTTTATGACTGCACCCATGATGGACTCCATGACCTTGCAGATCAGACCTCATAGGCGTACTGGACTTGACTTCCCATGGTGTGTTCTGCACCAACACTTGTGGGGAGTGCCATATGTAGCTGTGACACATTCAATGGTTCCACATCATGTGTAGGGGGTGCAGCTCAGCTAACTGTTCAGGTTCATGATCTGTTTGTTCTGTAGTTTGTGCATGACACATATTGGGAATCAGTGTATTCCACCTGCTGCCATGCTTTTGGCAGTGGGGGTAGCTGCTCATCCATTCTGCATGTGATATCTCCTGGTATGATGATGTGGACTATTGTCAGTGGGGTATGGGTATGTACATATGGGCCTGTCTGTCATGATCTCAGCATTGACACTCAGGTACAGTTGGCCCTAACTCAGGACATATATGTGTGTACATTGATATTTATGACATAGCTGAAGGAGGTGCCATGATTCAGTCTGGACTCCTTCTCAGCTCCTCTTTACAACACACTAACGAACATGAGCACTAATCCCTGTTATACTCTTTTACCCGCTTAACACCCTACTGATCCTTTGTGATCAGGCTACAGAGTATGTCATGATAATATCCTGGCATGTCCAGGGGTCGGTTTTGTGTGTACTCTTCAGTCCAGCTGGTGGATATTGTGATATTGACACAATGTCACATCTGCCTCATGTACACAGACAACCCTCTCCTCCTCCCGACAAACTCAGATATATGTGTGAGATGCACCTCTATAGACATACAGGGAGCTGAAGTCTCTCGACCCATGACTGGCACAGTGTATCAGGTGGTGAAGGTAACCACACACACCACATATCAGTCTCACATATCCTCTAGCAACAGCACTCAAACCACATTAGCACACATTGACATACTCGGATGCTGTAACTGTACTCTACCTAAGCAGCAGAGGCCTCCAAAGCAGACACACACACACCTGCTACCCCCACTACAATACCCACATATCACTAAGTTCACAATGTCTGTGTGCCACACAGTCACGGCCCTTCGGGCTAAACAACACACCTAATACACTTGTAATAGGCGACACTTATGTTCAGACACACTGACATACCCCTCACCAGCCCTGACAAGGGAATAGTCACTTTGGGCTGTCTGTTGGGTGCCAGGATCTGCCACATAACACAGGCAGTCAGGTCACTCCAAAGCAAGTACAAGACTGGCACCATCATTGTCCATGCTGGTGTGTGTCACCTCAGACGTTACTCCCTGGACCACATGACATGATACATGGAGGTACACTCTGATCATGTAGCCCAGGCCAGTATGACCCTGACCTTGTCTAGCATCTTACACCCACCAATTATGATGTCACAGTATACGGACACACATATCACATTTAACAGTTGGCTAACAAATTTGTTTCATTCATGGGGATACAGTGTCTATCAGCATATGGTGACATGCTCAACATGCCACGTAGCTTCACTATGGACAGCTTGCACCTGTCACCCTTGGACTTTGGTATGCTGGCTAAGGCTCTTGCTACCACGAGTGCCTTTTTTACACAGGGCTCAGAAGACAAACCCACCTCCATAGACATTGCAGGTTAAATGAAACCAAGGGTAATGCTGCTCAACAACAGTTGTGTTAACCTCATATTGTGGCCACTCAGGACTCTCCTCAGTATGGAGGAGAGCAATATCTGTGCACTGACAGACACCTGGTTCAGGCTCGCTTATGCACACCAGCTCTACCAGGTTATGTTCCATACCATGCTGTCTGACAACAAGACTTGGAACAGACAACACAACTAGGGGGAATATCCATATACATCACAGATACACACACCTCCAGGTTAGTAGCACTGCACAAAGCATCACAGACCATACATAGACAACTACCATTGTGCAGTACTGCCTTTCAGTTTGTTGCCTGCTACAGAACACACTCCCAAACTCAGGAACCACACTCGGCTTTTGTGGGAACTATGAAGAATATGCAGGTCTCCACAGACATCATTATATTGTGTGACTTCATATACACACATATTGACTGTGGATACTATTCAAGCCCCGACAACCTCACCCAACAGTCACTACAATTTGTGGACTCATATGCTTTGACACAACCAGTCAGCACAGCCACAAGGGGAAATACATATTGGACCTGCTCATCACCAACATGGGGACTCTATGTTCCACACCAGCAATATACCCCTCATTGGTAAGGTCAGAACATACATGTATCTCACAGGACATACATATACCCTCCACACACCCATCCTGGGTAATCTTGGTGAACTTCTCATGAGCCAACAGCTCACTTCACCATGGCAAGGTGGTATCCTTCAGAGATCCTGAGACAGTGGCATATATGGCTCACACTGCTGCATCCTTTACATACACATTCTATGGACACCTAGTGGACTGCATGGATTGTGCTCTCCCAATTAACAACAAGACCCACTACTACAATGGCAGGGAACCTGTCTGGTAGACCCCAGCCATTAATAAGCTGTACAACGTCAAGAGGACGCTACTACATGATAGAGCACAATCCCAGACAGGGAAGGCATCTGTGATCTGTACTAGCAGACAGCTACAATCACTCATGGACTTTTCTAAGGGCCGCTTTTACCAGACAATTGCACCTGACACGTAGGACCATCACACGGCCTTCTTCAGTTATGTCAGGAACCTGGGTGGACACTCACTGATATGCTGTGAGTTACTGCATACTAACTAAACCTACCCTGAACCCACTGGCATTGCCTACATCCTGGCAAACAGGTTCAGTGCAGATGTCTCCCACCCATCCCCCCCTAAGGAGCAACTATCCATCCCAACAGAGTATAACCTCCTTGACATCACACAGTAACAGGTGAATGCTGCCCTCCTCACAGCGTACATCACAGTATCAATGTGACCAGATAGTGTCCCAGCCTGCATCATACATGAGCATCATGACAAACGCAACCCTCACATTACATCACTGTTCAATATCGGAATTATCACAGGATATGTACCCAAGGAATGGCGTACTGCAACAGTGGTCCTGCTCCACAGAGGTGGTGCCACAACGGACCACAGACAATATTGCCCTATAAGCCTATGTGGCCTGTTCTGCAAAGCTATGGGGCATATTGTCATAGGACTCCACATAGACATCGGGAACCTACAGACACTGTGTCCTACTCATTTCAGCATTGTTGTGGCCAGATCTTGCCTCTTGAACCTGTAGGTATTCTTTAAATGGCTAACAGGTCCATCGACATAGGGACGGCTATCCACACAGCCTACCTGAACCTTGCAAAAACATTCAACACAATAACCCACTGGGCAATTATGCATAGGCTCACCAGCGTCAATTTGGACACATATCTCACACAATGGATTGATACCTAGATCAGGGATAGCACCCATATGGTGAGGATTGCAGATGCCATGTCTGACTATACACCAGTTACACATGGCATCACACACAGCTTGGTCCTGGGATCTCTCTTGTTCAGTATATATTTGTCTTATGTACAGGCTATCACAGGGGGAATATGGCTGATCATGTTTGCACTTGACTGCAAACTGGATGCCATTATCAACTCTCCAGCTGCCACATGCATAGTCAATAAGGGTCTCATAAAGATGGATGACTGGTGCCTGAGCCATAACCTACAGCTAAATGCCATTAGTTGCTTAGTCATCCCCTTTGGGAGTAACAACATGCCCACACATTACCACATAGGTAGTACTCCATTACATACGGTAGGAGTTGTTAGGGGTTTGGGGACATCACTTGTTCGTACTGTCACCTTTAACATTCACATTGCCAAAGTGGTTGGACACACCTGCTATGTGTGCCACCTTATCCCATATGGTTTCACATCTAGATCGAGTGAGGTCATTGTGCCCCTATACTCATCACATCCATGCTTGGTTACAATGCCACATTTGGGGTGTATCTTACCTGACACCTGCAGCAACTGTACTGGCCATGGTCGGTCCTCACCAAGCAGATCTAGGGACTCACACAGATGCCCTGTATAGTTCAGATGCAGTAACTCCAGCTCTACTCAGTCGCTTACCACCTACTCAGATATGATGTGTGCCTGTTGTTTACAGCTATACCCAAACCAGTATTACTGGACATGCTCCACCTCAGGATATCCAACTCCCTTGGAGCTACACACTGCAGGGACGTATACCTCAGCACATATGTTAATAGGACATTGTGGAGGGACAGATTCTTATCCCAGAGGCTCCACTCACTACAGAATGTAATCCCAGTTTCACATAGGCAGAGCCACCCACTGACCACCTACTGGAGACATCTTGATGACTGTATGGGTGATTGTATATTTACCCCTGGGATATCCTCTGTGTCCCTGCTAGACAGAGGCACACTAGCATAAACGTACATGGGCTATCATGTGTGACCTACTATTCAGACACACAGTGTAGTAATGTGACAGGGTTGCGAATGCCAAACACACACTGGCTAGGTTTGTACATGCCCTAGGGCAGATAGCCTAGTATCGACCTCTGAACCTATGCTTATGTTCATGATGCACAATGTTTATTGCTGATACTGTTTGCAGGTCTTTATCATCTTTGCTTTACCAGTTTCCATGAAGAACTTCAGTATCTGCAGAACATATTTGATTATATCAGGGTTCCACTATATTATAGATGTGTCTGTTGTCATATAACTGTGTGCACAGGGTGGATTGCTGTATAGTGACAGGTTCCTGGGTTAACACATGCAACTGCCAGATATGCATGGCCCACTGCTGTACTCAGACATAGCCTAAGTGTGTGAGCATGCCCAGTTCTGACATTACATGTTTTGTTACCTGACATTTGTCTCATTTATTCAAGTGTGTGAGCATGCCCAGTGTGAACCTTCAGTATGTTGCTATCTGAGGTCCACTACATTTGCTGATGTGTGCGAACATGACCAATATTAACATTTATACTGTTTGTGTGTTGGAAGTCAGGTTCTGTTCTCACTGCAGGACTCACCTTTGTGTCATAACTCAACAATAATTATGCTGTGCCTGCAGTGTTTCCATGGAATACTTTGCATAGACTTATCAACATTCCATCATACAGGTGGACCACTGCAATACTGTCATGGTTTAGTGGTTCAGTACTTTGGCTATAGTGCACAGTATCCTGGGTTCGAGGCCCATCACTGCTTTATATTTTCATACTGAGCAGACCAGACTGCTTAAGGGCCTGTTAAGCAAATATGAGCATGTTGGCTTTTGTTCAGCTATGCCCTACTTAGACCAGGCTTGTCAGACATTGCTCAGTATTCACCAACATTGCTGGACATTGCCCAGTATTACTGAACATTGACCACAGTTGTGCTAGTTGGTGTGTGCGATTTTGTTTGCATATACTACATGGTGGTAATTGCTGTTTAGCACTGCTTTATATTGCTTAACACATGGCATTCATGCCTTAGGTGGTGCTGCAGGGCTGCCTATGTCGGATGCACATACTACACTCCCTGCACATGTTTGGAAGCAGGTAGTGTCAACTTAGGCATCCCTTTTACTTTATGTGCGAGTCGGAGAGGGGTATCATTTACAGAGTTCCTACTGAGCCAGTGTATGTGCTATGTGTTGCCTCTTTGCCAAGGCCAAAGCATACTGGGCACGCCTCCTTCTGCCTACTGGGGCAGGCTCAGGGTGTTCCTCCTCCGAGTCACGCTCTGCCTGTAATGGCCTTGGCAATGGTGGGGGGATGTTTGGCCCAGGCCTATGCTGGCCTGCTGCAGCTGTTTTTGCAGGATCATATTATGTAGCATAGCGCATACCATGACAATTTGGGCACATGTAGTTGGTGAGTACTGCAAGGCTCCACCAGATGTGTCCATGCACAGGAACCGTGACTTGAGCAGCCCAAACACACGCTCAATTACATTACGTGTTTGTGCGTGTGCCTCATTATGGCGTTCTTGTTCAGGTGTGTGTGCGTTTCGGATGGGTGTCATCAGCCACGGCTCCTGTGCATAGCCAGCATCCCCCACTAGGTGACCATGTGGGATGTCCCCATTGGCAAATGTCTGGTACAGCTGCGTCAGATGCCAGATATGGGAATCATGGTAGCTTCCAGGGCAGCATGCACACGCATTTAGTATTATGCCCTGGGCATCACACATGACCTGGCAGTTGATGGAGGGAAGCCCTTGCGGTTGAAGTAGACCCTACCCCGCTCGCCGGCTGGTGCTTTGATGTGTATGTGTGTGCAGTCTATTGCACCCACTTTCTCAGGGTATTCCACTATTTTCTGGAAGAGACGCATATTGCTGGCCAATACCTCATGGGAATTGGGGAAATATACATGATCACCGACATGTGCTGACATGGCATCCAGGAACTGGTGTAGTACCCTGGATGCTGATGCCTGTGATATCCCCATCATATCACCAGTTGGTCTCTGGAAGGTACCTGTTGCTAATATTCTTAGGTCAACACATTCCTTGGTTTCCACTGGGATGGGTTCCCCTCTGTTGGTTCTGTGTGTGAGGCGTGGCCTGCACAGCTCAACAATTTGCTGCAGGAGGTCTCTGTCTACTCTATAGCGCTATACTATCTCCAGCTCATGTAGCCCCTGGTAGGTTACCCTGGGCCTATACACTCTTCTCCGTCTCCTCACTGTGGTTTGTCCAGCAGCATTTCCATTGTCACCATCCTCAGCATGTTGCATATGTTGCCTTATAACAGCAATGGCAGCCCCTAACATTTCTTTGTCTCAGTAAAGCTTTTTCAGTTTTCACTTCTATTAGCTTACTGCAGTGTCTGTTGTGAGAAACATAATGGACTGTTGTTGGCAGAGTTTTAAGTGCTAGGCTGGGCTGGGTTAGTGTACTGCCTGTGTAATTGCCTGATTCTGATTGTTTTCACCTGCTAGCTCTGCTAGTACTCCCTGATAGCTTCCTACTATTTGTTGTGCTTCCTTTTTCCTTTCTGTTTCCTCAGGGGGGAGCGCCGCGCACACAAGCGCAAACACCTGCACAGCAGCTAACACGCGCGCACACATGCTTACACAGACTAAAACTTGCTTATTCGGGTTAAAACGTGTGCACACCAGCGCAAACGCGCTTACAACTCTTTAAACAGCCTTATACATGCTTACTCAGGCTTAAACGCGCGCACTCTGTCTTACTCGGGTTTACAGGCGCGCACACGCGAGCATGCACGCTCAGCAACAAACTTTGGTGTTATCCACAGTATACACCTTCCATTTCTTGGCTTTTCCTAGCCTACGTGTTGACACACCTATTTCCATGATGTCTAACTGACAGCGGACACATGCCACTCTGCTCCAATGAGCTTCACTTCTTTCGAACATACCCCCCTCATGATGTCACCTATCTTCTACTCTGTTACTCCCCATATCCTACTCCTACACTCCACTGACTGTGCTCATTTGCTATGTAAACTAGCGATTCACTATCCTAACACTCATTTACATAGGATTGCCTACTAATGCTTGGTTACATGTCTTAGACTGAGCTTCCCCCCTTAGCAACCTCTACTCGGTGGCCATGCTGTCTTCAGCCGGCCATTCCCTTGCATTGTACATTAACAATTTCAATGAAATCCACATTTGTGGGTTATAATTTTTAGTATTCTGTGTTTTAGAGCGCAGCCCGTTTGAGTGGCACTGCGCTATGCTAAACATCGGAAATCAGCAGAAAAAAAATTATTTTTATTTTAATTTTGCATCAGGGAACATTTCCAATGGCCATATATTTGGCCATTGGCATGCTTCCTGGACTGGATGCAACCTTTATTTGGAGCTGTCATGGCTCCGTTTTGCTATTTGCAGAATGGTACTCAGTTGTCAACTGAGTACATTTCTGCAAATAACACTGCTCTTACTAGGACAGGTTTGGGTTTCCTGAATCGCAAATCTACCTCATTTGCATGCCTTTCGCCTGCAATTGAGGTGATTTGCATGTCCCAGCCCTGTCAGTGTAAGAGCTGTTTTAGGAGCTCTCTTACACGCCCCTACAGGCTGTTCCTGGATCGCTTGTCGGGCATGATGGCTGCATGGAGTCCTACTCTATCTACTCTTAGACTCTGTGCAAGCCATCGTGAATCTGGCCCATTGTTTATTACAAGATCGCAAGTTAAAAACCTTTTGCCACACAGAGTGGCTTATTCAGGCAAATCTAAATAGAACAAGCGCAACCACTATTTAAATACAAAGTGGAATAATCACATGATATAGTGATACATTTAAATACAATGTGAGGTAGTCACATGATGTATAAATGCTAGTCATATGGCACATTTAAAATTAAATAAAATAAAGTTCCATAAAATTTATATATGCAGATAAATATACTAAAATCAAAAGGTCGAACTTATAATCATTTCATACTTTCGTATGTATGTTGTTAAGAAGTGATCTCAAAGATACATGCCCATTCAGACCTGGATACATGCATTTTCAAGAGTAAAATTCATCTAATTCAGTATAATGCAAAATGTTACCACCACGCACGGATTCATAAACAACGTGCAAAATATAAAATTTAAAGTCATGCTCTCTATCAGATTTATGTTTATACACCACATTAGTTACTTCTCCAAGGCATGGATTACCAGTACTTTCATACTTGTACAAACTTGCAAATCCATTTCATGCAGCCCTCCCAGCGTACTGCCTCCCACATGACCTGCTAATGTCATCTACTATAAGTTCAATGCACTCCTGTAAAAGGAAGAGTTGTGCCATGGTGCTTGTGTTAAGTTCTGTGCTCTGTAGTCTGTGTACCTAGATAGGAAGGGGGTTTATTTTCACTGCAGTCAACTGTGCATGTGTGTGTCTAGTTAGCAGAGTAGATGTGGTATCCTACAGTTACTTTTCCAAGGGCATGGATGCCAGTGTTTGTATATTTGCACAAGACTACACATCCATTTGATGCAGCCCTCCCAACCTGTTGTCACTCACATGGCCTGCTGATGACATCTACTATAACTTCACCTGCACTCCTGTAAAAGTCAGACTTATGCTGTGGTGCTTGCATTAAGTACAGAGTTCTGTAGTCTGTGCACCTTGAAAGGTAGGGGTTCTGTTCTCACTGCAGTCAACAAAGTATGTGTCTCTTTGCAGATGTTCATCGTGTTTCACTGTTGCAGTCATTACTGTTGGGTTATCCTGCTGGCAGGCTACCCGTAGTCGGCCCGATTCCAAAGTCTAGGTCCGGCATCAGCTGCTGTCGCCTCTTCCTTGACGTCAGTGCGCCAGGGGTATAAAAGAAGCAGCCGATGCCATTTTCTTCAGTCTTTCTTGCCCCGCGGTGCCCGAAGCATAAGCAGTTCGCAAGTGCCGGTCGGCCGACTCCTGAGATTTTCAAATCAGAATTTCAGATCCGAAGTCTTCATTAAAGCTAAGTAACCCATTGGGGAAACTTTTTTCTTGCTCCAGACCGATGTCAGAAAAAGTTAACAATTGTATTTCTTGTGGAAAGCAAATACCTCATAAGGATTTTCACTCTTACTGTATTCCTTGCCTAGGCCCTGATCACAACGTTGCTAGTTGTCGGTTTTGTGCTAGATTTAACCAATGCACTATCAAGCGTCGGTTTGATTTTGCTTTCCATTACTTTGGCCGAAGATTTAACTATATAATGCCGTCTGATCAGCTGACGACCGCAGTTTACAAAAAACGCAAGGACAAGGAAAAGGATAGGCATCCGAGGTCCAAAACCAACGACGAAGCCTCTTCTAGGCCAGTCGCTGGTTCGCCGGGTCACAGTGAGGCACTTTCGCAGCCCCTGGCACCCGCTACCTCAGAGCCACAGGCCGCTTCCGACTCCCACGTGGAGCCGACTGGGCTTCTGGATACTCAAGGTATTGGAACCTCGGAAATCAATCCCTCAGATGGGTCCGGAGCCGCTGGGCAGGCATCGGCTTCTGAGGATGTTTTCAGACCTACACAGCTATACATTAAGCCATCCTCAGCTTCAAAGACAAAGACTAAAGCATCATTGAAGACAAAGAAACAAGAACAGCATTCTCCTACTCAGACCACCATGCCTAAGAAACAAATGCTCAAAATGGCCGAAGACCTAATTATTTTAATCAGGGGTACCCATCCCCCTCATGATAAGAGGCCTAGGCAAGAGACAGAGTATGATTCTTCTGATCGGGTTTCCATTTCTTCTGATTCCTCTTCTGAACAAGATTACTCCATGCTCCCCTATGAGGATTCTGATGCTGAAGAATCCATTCCTTCAACCGCTCCTCCTGAGGATTATTCTTTTGGGGAAACCTTACACACCATGAGAGAACATTTCCACTGGGAGAGCCAAGATTATTCTGAATCTAACAAAAGGCTCAGAGATTTTCTGCTTCTTCCCCAGCACAGACCCCTAGCTATTCCACCTGTGCTAGACATTGCGGGCGATGTATTCACTGAGTCCAGCCTGTCTCCTGACTCTTTCCCCCCTGCACCTGCTAAGCCAGACAGATATTACAGGGTTCCTGATTCTCATAAATTCCTGTATAAAAACCCCACTGCTGACCCAGAAATTATATCTCAAGGCCCCAAGGGGGTTAAAGCTTCCACTGCAAAAAACCCTGTCCCCTCTGATAGGGATTCAAGGGCTCTGGACAGATGGGGGAAAAAAGTCTACACTTCTGCTACCCTGGCTATAAGGACCTTAAATTGTCAGTTTCATATGCTTAAATATCAGCAATATTTAATGTCACAGTTTAAGCAGAAAATGTTGACAAATACTGAATGTTCAGAAAACAAAGAATTACAGGATTTATTGCATGCAGCTGAACAAGTGGGAAAGCACACTTTGCAATGTGGTTATGATTCACTAGAGGCCTCCTGCAGGGCTGCTGTTTCAGGTTCTGTGATTAGAAGGCATGCTTGGTTAAAGGAACAAAATCTGCCTGATCATGTTAAAGCAAAATTATTAGATGCACCATTACAGCATGATACTTTGTTTGGTACTAAAACAGAAGAAGTATTGAAAAAAATGGAGGATAAAGCAGAATCCATGCAGACAGTCAAGGATTTCTTACAGGTACAACCACCCAGATTTAGCAGAAACTGGCCTTCAAAAAAATGGTCCTTTCCAATGTCAGACAGACCACAAAGAGGCAGATACAGGCATCCCAGAGGCAGAGGTCAGCCCCAAGGTTCATACAGACCTAAACAATGGGGTGCTACTACCTCCAAGAGCGGAGAAGACAAAACTCAACCTTACAGGAAACAGTCCCATTGACTTTCCTCTACCAAATCCAAGTACTTCTCTATTTACAGCCCCCTTGGGGGGGGAAACTAGCACTTTTCTCTTCAAATTGGCAAAGAATTACCCAAGACAAATGGTTACTGAACATAGCGTCCCAAGGCTACAGGTTCCATTTCCACACTCTACCAAGGTCAAAAGGTATGCCAGACCTGCCACGCAATCAATGGGCAGAGGCACAAAAACAAATTACAGCCCTCATGGACATGAGGGCCATTCAGCAAGTACCGCAACAAGAACAGGGGCAAGGATTTTACTCCAGACTCTTTCTAGTACCCAGAAATACTGGACCTGTCTATACTAAACACATTTCTGGAAGTTCCAAAATTCAAGATGTTAACTCTACAGCAGCTACTGCCCATGCTGGGCAACAAGGCTTGGCTCGTAACCTTGGACCTAAAAGAGGCATACCTGCATGTCCCAATGAGACAATCTTGCAGAATATACCTCAGATTCATAGCTGGCTCAATGCATTACCAATTCTCTGCACTGCCCTTTGGCTTATCTACTACGCCCAGGGTCTTCACAAAATGCCTGGCACCAGAAATTGCGTTTTGCAGACAAAGAGGAATTTAAATATATCTCTACTTGGACGACTGCCTAATTCAAGCAGAGAACAAAGACATTCTTCTAAAGCATCTGGCATTTGTAAAGAGATTACTAATTGGCCTACGGTACACAGTAAACGAAAATAAATCAAAACTAGTGCCCTCTCAAGAGATAATATTCCTGGGTGCAAGCTTAAACACAACTAACCAGATGGCTTATCTCACGCCAGACAAACAAAAGCATCTGACTACTTACTTCAAGACATTGGCAACAAAAACCCACTCATCTGCAAGGAAAATCCTGCAGGCCTTGGGTGTCATGGCATCCTGCGTCCTACTAATTCCATATGCCAAACTGCATATGAGGAAACTGCAGTGGTATCTAAAATGTGTTTGGACTTAACATTGCCACAGCCTGGAGACAGTAATTGCACTCATTCCCTGCCTGCAACAGGAGTTTCGATGGTGGGCAAAAGCCTCTCACCCCAACAAGGGTCTGCCATTCAGGTTACCCACAGCCAGACAGACACTGACAACGGATGCATCCGACTATGCCTGGGAGGCACATATGGCAGGAAAATGCATTCAGGGCAAGTGGCCTGCAAACCAAATGCATCTTCACATCAATCAAACAGAGATGCTAGCTGTTCAAAATGCCCTGACAGCCTTTAAGGACCTGCTTCATCCAGGACAACTACTGATAAAGACAGACAACACTACGGTCATGTGGTACATAAACAAGCAGGGAGGTACACATTCCTACCCCCTCTGCAGACAAGCAATGACCTTATGGGACACGGCTTTGGATTTTCAAGTTCACCTGCAAGCACAATTCCTGCCAGGAAAAACAAATACTCTGGCAGATGAACTAAGCAGAAACGTCATGGATCCCTACGAATGGAAGCTGGATCCACAAGTCTTCAACATGATAACAAGGAAATGGGGATGCCCAGACATAGATCTATTTGTCTCCCCTCAAAACTGCCAATTGCAAACATTTTGCACAAGGATATACCACAAACAAGCATGGAAAGTGGTTGCCCTGTCCTTCAGCTGGAAAAATCTATCAGTATATGCTTTCCCCCCTTTGCCTCTTCTTCCCAGGGTACTCCTAAAGGTCAGACAAGAGAAGCCAAACATGATACTGATTGCACCAGACTGGCCATGCCAGCACTAGTTCCCTATACTGAAGACCTTCCCTCAAGGCCCAGCATGGATATTCCCTCAAATCTCTCAATTGCTGACCCAACAAAACAGATCCTGCACAGCCAACTCAGGACCTTAAATCTGGCAGCATGGCAGATAAAGTAACCATTCAGAACACTCCACTTACAAAAGCTGCTATGGACGTTATCTTGGAGGCCAGAAGACCCAGTACCAGAAAATCTTATGCAGAAAAATGGAAGAGATTCTCTGCTTGGAACCAGGAACAAGGCATAGACACGAGTGTACCAAATATCCCTCAGATTTTACAATACCTAACTGAGATGCTAAACAAAGGCCTTTCCCTCTCATTTATTAAGATTCATGCCTCTGCCATTTCAGCTCATTACAATACAGAACCACCTATCTTTTCTCATCCTTTACTAAAGCAATACCTCAGAGGAGCCAAAAACATTAGGCCTCCTAGGAGAGCACCAATTTTGGCCTGGGACTTCAATTGTGTTTTGGAAAAACTCACGCTGCCTCCCTTCGAGCCAGCATCAACAGCAGATATAAAATTCTTATCCTGGAAAACAGCAAACAGCTCTGCTCCTGGCAATAACCTCTGCAAGACGAGTCTCAGAGCTACAAGGACTCATGGCTGTGGAACCTTTCATCATTTTCCATCCAGACAGGGTTTCTCTGAGGACAAACCCTACATTTATGCCTAAGGTGGTGTCCAGTGTGGCTCTTAACCAAACCATTCATTTGCCAACTTTTTATCCTAATCCACAGAACAAGGGAGAGAAATTTCTGCATTCTTTGGACATACACAGGCAGCTGAGATTCTGCTTGGACAGAACTAAAGTTTTCAGAAAAACTCAGCAACTTTTGGTGTCATATGCTGCAAGTTCACAGGGAAAGGCTATCTCAAAACAGACTATTTCAAAATAGATAGGCCATTGCATCCATTTCTGCTATTTACAACATGGCAAATCAGTGCGTAAGGACATTAGGCCTCATTCTACCAGAGCAGCAGCCACCTCAGCAGCCTTCCTCAGAGGAGTACCAACCAAAGATATCTTAGAGGCTGCAACTTGGAGTTCAGTGCACACTTTCACAAAGCACTACCATTTACCTCTCTATTCTAAGTCCAGGGCAGGCTTTGCCACTGCAGTTCTGCAGGGCCTAATAGCCTCTCCAAATCCTATTTAGACCAGCCACCCTACCTCAGCTTTGAGATTCAACCCAACAGTAATGACTGCAACAGTGAAACACGAACATAGTACAGTTGTGTACCTACCATAAATGTAGATGTTCGAGTGTATTCACTGTTGCAGTCCAGGTTATCCCCCCACCATCCCCCTTTTCATTGCTGGGGCTTATCTACACTTCTCTATCCTATACAACCTTAGTGGTGTATTTGCTTGTAGATGAAGGACATGTTATTTCTGTGCATGTATTTTTATTGGCATATTCTTTCAGCCTTCCAATTTAGGGGCACCTGACATCTGGGGGCAAGAAAAACTGAAGAAAATGGCGTTGGCTGCTTCTTTTATACCCCTGGTGCACTGACGTCAGGGAAGAGGCGATAGCAGCCGACGCCGGACCTAGACTTTGGAATTGGGCCGACTACGGGTAACCTGCCAGCAGGATAACCCAACAGTAATGACTGCAACAGTGAATACACTCAAACATCTACATTTATGGTAGGTACACAACTGTACTTTGCTTAACATTACAGAGAGCCTCTTACATCAGCATGTGGACACTTTTTCTGTCTTGTCACGGCTGATGTCATCAGCTATAAACTGTTATTTGGCACACTCCAAATTGGACTTGAGCTGTGGTGCTTGTGTAAAGTACTGTTTTCTATAATCTCTGTACTTAGATAGGTAAGGGTTCTATTCTCACTGCAGTCAACTGTGTGTGTCTGTTAGCTGTTGCTTAACATTACTGAATGCCTTTTACATTAGCATGTGGGACACTTATTCTAGCCTCAACAGACTCTGCTGATGTTATCAGATTTATGATTGGATTACATCTGAAGTAATCCCAAAAGGCCATGGTCAGACAGCGGGCTTGAGGCCAGACAGATGTGACCTCATCCTATATCACACAGATTACAGTGACATGGCTTTTACTATATCCACATAAAGCATGGCATGGTTCATAGCCTCTGTGTTATGTTGATGAGAAAGGCTTGTGGTTTGTCCAGGTACAGCATGTGCCTGGTGAGGTAATGCAAAAGAGATCATTAGGTACCGCATGTGTCTGGTGAGGGTAATGCGAAAAAGATCAGTTTACTCTTTTACTGTTCTGATCACATTTCACTACAGTGATGTTATACAATCCTAATATCTGAACATGATGGTGTGATTTATAATATATACCATACGTCTGCATTGGGAAATCCTTAAAGAGAGAAGTTAGAAGTTAATGATACACATTGCAGTTTCTTACTTCACAACTTTCACAGGTGAAAACAGTATAAGGTTGTTACATTTTGGTACTATCAACTGTTGAACATTTTAAGGAGAATATACATTCAAGATACAATGACCACTTAACACAAATGCAGATATACTAAGCAATAAGTTACCTATACACCATGAGTAACAGACAGAAGGCATTTGTATCCTTAAATCCAAAAAAATAGAAAACAGGGATATAGCACAGTTATTATCACTTGCAGATGTTGTTTGGGGGTAAGGGATAAGAATCCTAGGCTGACACACAAGTTGCGTGAGTGTGTGTGAGTAAGAAAGAGAAGAAGGCAGACATATGTGTAAAATGACAAATGGCCAGAGAGTGTTGTGTGTATCTGTAGGTTTCTCCAGGTAAAATAGTTGTGTGTGTGTGCATAACCACAGCCAAGCTCTGTGCTCGCTCTATTTCTTGGTCTGTCAGACAGGTGTGATCCCTGCATGGTAGAGGGGGCAGTTCATTGTTGGCATCCCCGACCAGGAGAACTGGTCTGACAGGAGTTGCATTGGCATTTTGATGTCCTGAACCATGGTCAGATGCAGTGCTGCAATCTGAACATAACTGATGTCATGGGGACACCCACTACCATGACCCCCTGTATTATGCTACGTTTCTGTATAGACAGCACACACACTGATGAAGCATTGGAAGTACTGGACTATGTGAGAGTGATCGTGCCACATTGGCTGACAGCAGATGATGTGGCTGACCTACACCCATGAGGATGCAGTTCCTCTCCCAGCAGACATTCCATCACAGACACTACTTATTCCATAACAGACACCTTTTGGTCCATCACAGACACCCCTCATTTCCATGTCTCATTCATCCAAAGCTGTGGTTGGGCAACACAGTAGAGCCAGTCGCGCATGGTAGACTGTGCCACAGTACTCTGAGCCATGTAGTGTGTAACCCATTCTATATCATTGTCCTTAAAATGTGTAAGGATATGAACTGAAAATTATATAATATGCAGCTGTCAAGAAATGAAGGCCAACTTGGATGTTAAGGGACATAACCTGTGAATTGTGTGCTGCTTACTTACATTTCCAACCATACATAACACTTTCTATATCTAAGCTGACACACCTAGTGGAAATAAAGCAGCCTGCAGTGCTGTTATGATTTCCCCCTCCCAATTAATAATCACTCACAGCTGTAATCCATTAATCGTGTACACCATATAAAATGGCTACCGTGTAGCTAGGCAAGATGATGTTAATTGCATATGTTTGGAATGTTTGGTACTCATTCTCACAAGGTATGGTTCCATTTTGTCACCTACATACTGCACATGCTGGAATGTATTTAACAATAACGTGCAACAAAGGCTTTTACATGGTTATCTGTATGTATTACTTAGAAGTGTACAGATGTTATGGCCATGTTTATACAGCCATTTCAGTGGTAGACATAATGAGCAAGACATTAAAATAAATGGAAATGACTGCTGTGTGAGAAATATGTAGAAATGTTTCAAGGACAGGTCCTTTGACTACACTTGTAGCATTTCAAATATATTTTGTTAGTCAAAACGGTCATTTGCCTGTTTTTTTTTTTTGGGGGGGGGCTAACATGAGTTACTGTTATGGTACTAACAAAGATATCTTGCTCTTGTTATTCTCCTTATTTTCCATCCTACCTGTTGTTAGTATTTCACATCTCTAGACTGTGTTATGTTTTACCAGTGAGTAATACTGACTGGCTACCTTTTTTGTTGTATATGCAAAAAAATTTTGTAGTTGTGTGATACTTATGTGTATTATATGTCTGTTTTCTTGTAGGTCATCTACAATCATGGCATTGAAACATGTGGATCAGCATCTCAGACCCTTTACAGATGCTAAACCAATATAATAATTGATGGTTTACATCAACATGGTGCCTTTCTTCTGCAAAGAAGAAGGCAAGATATGGGCCATAGGCTTGTACTATGGCAACAAATTGTTGCTGATATAAATGCCATGGGTGGCCATGGCAGAACCAATGAACAGATGCATCACAGGGCTACTGATATGATCACTGCTATAAGAAGGAGAGCAGCTACAGTAGGCTGTGACCTTTTGGAAACAGGTGGAGGTCCTACCAGGGAATCACCACTGACCCCCCAATGAGCAGTTGCTAGCTGACTTAAGGACCACACAAAGCTCCCAGGAAATTGAAGTCCACCATGTGCTAGATGTGGGGGCGAGCACATCGGACATACCAACCACATCCCAAGAGGAGCTTCTAGGAAAGCCTTGTTATCTGAACTGTTGAATCCTGTTCTATATTTAGTGAATTTAAATGAATAAGTTAATTCTATGTCACACGCATTTATTCAGTTGGAGGAATTGAAGATTGCTACTGTTATAAGCTTAGCTTGGAGTTGTCAGCCACATTTTTGTTTAAATGCTTGTTTACTGCAGCTATAAAGGGGAAATGTATTACACCTTGTTTTACAGTTGATTCTGATGTTGTTGCCCTTCCCTCTTACTTACCTTCTTTCACAACCATCAGGCCTCCAGGAAAACTTGGCTTCTGTCATTTGTAAGCTATGTAGTTTGATGCCAGTACTGCTGATCTCAGGCGTGTTGTGTTACTTGATGGAGTGTCTGTAATAGTGGCAGCATTGTTACTTTGTTAGCATATATTGCACTGTAGTAGTGCTGGTATTAATGTGTTCCTGTGTGTCTTGTTTTTTATCACAGGTGATTCTCACAGTGAAATTGTGGGTGCTGTGCCACCTAATGTCAGTGTAGCAGCAGAGTCTGACAATGATGGTGGGCACAGTCAGGGGTGCATAGGTTGAATGTGACAGAGTGGTTGACATACAGCCATCCCATGCATTTACATTGGACCCAGCCAGTATACCTACACCTACCCAGTCCATTGAGCCCACAGATCTTGGGGAAGTGTGACTACTGTGGCTTCAGTGCCTGTTGAGGCTGGCTGTAGCCAAAGTGTGGGTGAGGTGCTACGCAGGAGGATTTATAGGGGTGATCAGAGGGGGTCTGCTGTTCCCCTTCCACCTGGTGCAGGTGTCACTTCCCATGGCACTCAACTTATGTTTAGGGCCACCATGGAGGTACAGACACGTTCCCATAGGTGCTCCAGACAAATGCTCAGGATTGTGGATGTGGCACAGTCTGGCATGCATGACTGCCTTCACAGTGTTACTGATTCAATGGATTGGATGAATGACACATTGGAAAGACGGGTGTCTGTGATGGACCGAGGGGTGTCTATCATACAATGAGCAGTGTCTGTGATGGAAAATCTGCTCGGAGGAGAACAGCATCCTAGTGGGTGTAGGTCAGCCACATCATTTGCTGTCAACTAACATGGCCATACCTGATCACACTCCTAAAGTGGCATAGTGGTAGTACTTCCACTGCTACATCAGTGACTATGCTGTCCACACGCAGATATGGCAGGCCATGGGGTCTTGATCCTGGACATTTCCTTGAGTGGACCTCATCCAGCAGACAGCAGTCACATTCAGGTAGCAGCATTGTTCTGGATATCAATGTGCCAATGCAACTCCTGGCAGAGCCAGTTCTCATGGTCAGGGACAACAACAATGAACTGCCACCTATACCATACACAGCTCACACCTGCCAACACAAGAATCAGCACTCAGCTTGGCTGTGTTCATGCATACACTCATACACCAATTTCACCTGGAGGATCCCTACAGAGACACACACACGCACAACAGTTATTCATTTTCTCTATCTGCCCAATTGTTGTTTTGTTCAAATGTCTGCCTTACTCACACACACTCTCCAACCTTTTGTGAAAGCCTAGGCTTCCTGCCCCCCCCCCCTCCGCAACACCCTGTGCAAGTAATGATAACTGTGCCATATCCCTGTATTCTACCTTTCTGATTCAGGGATACAAAACCTGTGTCTGATGCTCAGTGTGTGTAGCTAACTTAGTGCTTACTATATCTGCATTGTGTTGGAGGACTGTTTATTGTATCTGTGACTTATATTGGCCTTGGAAATGTAGAGAGTTGAGAGCATCCAAATGTCACAACTTTATAGTGAATGCTGTTGTAAGGACTGTGAATTCAGAAACCACAATGTGTATCATCCCTTTGTAACTTCTTTCTATAATGACCACCACACAAAACCCTGTTCAAGTGATGATAACTGCGCCATATCCCTGTTTTCTATGTTTTGGATTCAGGGAGAAAATAGCTTGTCATCTGATGCTCAGGGTGCATAGTTAACATACTATTTAGTATATATGCATTTGTAGTGTTTAATTGCTCATTGTACCTTTAACTTATATTGGCCTTGGAAAGTTCAACAGTTGATAACATCAGTATTTCAGAACTGTATCTCTTGTAAGGGTTGTGAAGTAAGAAACTGCAATGTGTATTATTACTTTCTAACATATCTCTTACAGGATTCTCCTGTCCAAATGCATGGCGCATGTCACAGGTTACACCATGATATTCAGATTGTATGACAGCATGGCATTTGCTTTTCCCTTTCTTTAGTTTTCTTCATTTAACATTTTTTGGCCACTGTTTGTACACTGGAAGTTGAGAACCCACGCACTGTTTTTGTTAAAAGCTGAATATAGCCAAGACTGGTATTCATAATGGTATTCTGTTCTGTTTTTTTCCACATCTGCCACGGACAGAGCTTTGAATGTAAGGACCCATGCTGCGAGATTGGCAAAGATGAGAGAAGCATGTGGTATATATGCATCAGAACAGTACTGTTATTGTAGCTTTCAAAGTTAGACAGCTTTTTTGTATTTAACACAGTTGTATCAAATTGAGCATGCATCTCTCAATGTAAAAGGAAAATATGCATGCATAAGTCTAGGCCAAAACAACAGTACAGTAATAAAGAGTAGTCAGAGGTCGTGGGTTCAAAAACCACACTTCCACTATGAACTGGGTAGTCTTAAAAGTAAAAGTAACAAAATAGAGTCAAATAATTGTATCATTGCTTTGTATGTCACACATGAATTTACTAATGTTATCCCTCTTTTTTTCTCTCACCCCAACCCTTATCTTTTCTTTTCTTTTTTTTTTTTTTATTTGTGCTTTTTTTCAAATGTTTTTTCTTTTTACTTTATATTTGTTGTCCACACATCACAGCAGGATATGCCTGTCCCACAGGATCCTCCTGCCTCCACTCCAGTGGCTGCAGAACTGCTGCCCAGCACATATGAGACACAACCTGGCAGCACCCCCTCTGCTGCCCCTGCACTACCTGGGCCATCAAGTAGTTCTGCCCAGCAAGATAGGCCACTGGTTTCCTCCAGGAGCAGTGGTGGAGGTGGTGAATTTATCACCCATGAAGAAATACCAGGGTTGGTGTGTAGGATTGTGTGCCGCACTGTTGGTGTATGCCTACCCTGGATGTGGAGTGCCTGCTCTCTGTCCTTGTATAAAATACCAGGAGGAGACGCATTTGTTGGGCAGTGCAGCCATTGGCACAGTGAGGTGACTGTGATAACAGTCCAGTGAGTGAAGACTCAATTCTCACTGTCACCCAGCTTGACATACATGGGTCCTCCATGTCCCCACCTCACCCCAACCATGGTGTTCACCCAACTTCTTTGTCCTTCATCATCCCTGTGTCTTGTCTTAAATGTCCTGTCACTCTGCTTTCTCACCTACCCAACTTACCTGACCCAGACATACCTACGTCTCTTCCACAACATTCCTCTCTCTCTCAAAAAAAAAAATGGGCACCTGACCAACAAAAAACTATTTGGCCCATACATAGCTCTCCATTTCACACACGTGTTTTCTTGATGTACTCGATTCAGTCCAATTGGCTATACAACATGACTGTGTTGCGGTCACCCCTCTCTCTGGAGGTGGCAGTGTAAATTCATGTAATATTCTGCACATATAAATCATTTTGTACTGCTGAAGAAATGGATAGCTATGGTTCTTTCTTACCTGCCTCCTGCACATTCCTGTTCTGCTTTCACTTTGTTGTTCCCCCTACTTGCTCCCCATTTCACCACTTTCTTTCTCCCTCATCTCTTTTCTTTAAAGAATGATTTTGAGATGGTGCACATCACTCACCATCTCACAGCAATGTTAAACAGCACCAATATATTTAAATGTACCAAAAAGTATCATAGGCACTTGTAAAAGTACTACCTACACCCATATTTGAGCCCATTACCATCTGTATCCAGCAACAATGCATTAACACCTGCTGCCACAGTTAGTTATGTAGCAGATGTATTTCATGCAGTCAGTATTAAATGTCACACAGTGTCTGAAAGATTACCTTATGTTCTTCCCCCTGCTTGCTGCACATTTCAACACACTCCTATCTTCACCATTTGTTAAGTTTTTAAATGAATATTTAAATATTGTCCCTATTTTGGAGCATTTGTTCACCCCTTATATATGGCTTTGTCCAGATTTATAGCTGTAAGAGATTGACAGTTAGGTTCACCCTGCTTGCTCTCCATTTCACCACTGTCCTATCTTGCCCAATTATTTTCTTTAAAGCATTTTTGGTTGAGTGTGCTTGATGCACACCATCACCCAATAATACTTTAAAGAGAACAAATTGTACTGTAGAACTAGTTAAAATTATTAGATACAGCTGTATACAAACCCAGTATTATGCAGATCCAAAAGGGAAGTTAAGACTGCATTAACACCTGCTGTCACACAGTTAGTAAAGTAGCAAGTATCTGTTAGAGACCTAATAGTATCTATTAGATGTTAGCAATCCTAAAGTGCATAGGCATGCTTGTTACACCTGTTTGCATGTAGGTAAACACTGCGCAAACTCCAGCTGCATTTCTAAAGTGTGATAGTTGTTAGGTAGACTCTCACATATACCTGATACTTTAACTCTGTGACAGTGGGTGTTAATGCAGTAATAAGTACCTTTTATGGGCTAGATGGTACTGGGTTTGAATGCAGCTTTATCTAATACTTTTAACTGCTTTTTCATAACTTGCTGCTTGTTGTTGCTCAGTGGGCACCATTGTGCAATAATTCTTTAAAGAAAAGAAATGAGAAGATAGAAAAGTGGTGAAATGGGGAGCAAGCATGGGGAAAACAAAGTGAAAGGAGGGCAGGAATTGACAGGATGGAGGTAGGAAAGAACCATAGTTATCCATTTCTTCAACACTAAAAAAATATCATATACACAGAATATTATTGTAATGTCACCTCTAGAGATAGGGGTGACCACAACACAATCATGTTCTATAGCCAATCGGACCAAATCAAGTGTGTGAATTAGACACATGTTTGAAATGGAGAGCTATGTATGGGGAGATTTTTTTTTTGTTATGGAGAGAGAGAGAGAGAGAGAGGAGTGTTGTGGAAGGGATGTAGTTATGTCTGGGTTAGGTAAGTTGGGTAGGTGAGGAAGCAGACTGATAGGGCACACAAGACAAGACACAGGGATGGTGAAGGATACAAGAGGTCAGTAAAAACATGGTTGAAGTGAGGGTGGGAACATCAAGAACCCATAGACATCAAGCTGGATGACAGTGAGAATTGAGTCCTCACCCACTAGACTGTCACCTCACTGCACCGATGCCTGCAATACATCAATGGTAGGTATGCACCAACAGTGTGGAGGACAAGTCTATGCCCCAACCCTGGCAGTTCATCACTGGTGATAAAATCACCACCTCCACCACCACTGCTCCCAGAGGAAATCACTGGCCTATCCTGTGAACAGAACTACCTGAGGGCCCAGGTAGTGCAGGGGCTGTAGAGGGGGTGCTGCCAGGTTGCATCTCAGTCATGGAGGCAGGAGGATCCTGTGGGACAGGCCTACTTTGCTATGCTGTGGGAAAAAAACATGAAAAAAAAAGAGAGAGGAGAGAGGATAAGGGTTGGGGTGAGAGAAAAAAGGGGTAATTTTGTAACTTAATATGTGATATACAATGCATTGATATAATTATTGGACTCTATTCCTTTAACTTTACTTTTAAGACTACCAACTCCTAAAGAATGCCTTTTTTACTTTTAAGACTACACAGCTCATAACAGTTGCACACTATACTACAGATTGCAGCAATCAATCCTTGCATATATATTGCAATTATGCATGTCCACATTATACTGATTATAGTTTACACGAGGCCATCTGTGCCACTGATAATAGAGTTCTGATGTTACTTTGCAATAATGATGAAAACTTAACAGTACTGTAAATTTGGGAAGTGTGGTTTTTGATCCCACAATCTTTGACTACTCTCTAATCCTGTATAGTTATTTTTGTCCTACAGACTAATGCATGCATAGTTTCCTTTTACACTTGAGAGATGCATGTTCACTGTTATTTGAGAATATGAAACAGTCGCTTTGTCTACAGACTAAGGCATGCATACTTTCTTTTACAGTTGAGATATGCATGGACAATTTGATACATCTGTATTCAATACCAAATAAGCTATCTTTCACTTTTAATTCAGCTTTTAACTCTTAGAAGTAGTCACTGTAATTAATGCTTACACGTCTGTGGGGAGTCCTTGGTCATAAATTCCCTGATCCAGTGGTTGAGGTATCCCTCTTCATCCTCCTGAAGTCATTGAAATGGTAATGATATTGATCACCAGTGCGGGAGATACTTGTGTCACTGGTCGAAACCCTGGCAACACTATTCCATGCTTTAGATTTGTATACTGATTAGTCCTTCTGCAATAACTGGGGCCCATGATGCTTAACTAGGAGTCCAACAAACACTTTAGACTCCTGGTCACCTCACCTCTGAGCTCATAAGCATGCTCCCTCACCACAAACACCATCCGTGACTACCAAAGATCAGGCCCAATGCAGAATGAGGTTTTCCCACCAATTGCATTTTGCATCCTGATGGTTTGCCTACAATTCCAGATATCTCACACTTACTGGGTGTGTACACAGTGTTTGAAAACATTATGTGATGCTTACCATCATGCAAACATGGTACACAAGTTCTCCACTTCCAGGTATTTGTTGTAAAAAGCACATCATGCAAAAAGTGGCAAAAAAAAATTAAATAAAGAAAACTTAAAGAAAGGGAAAAGCAAATGCTACGCTGTTATACAATCCATGGGCAGAATCAATGCTATCTGTGTCATAGCTCTCAACCTTCCATCTCCAAAATAAGGAACAGTAGCCTCCTAATGTGGAAAACATATTAATGGCTTACTAACATCTGAAACTAGGAAGATTATATGATGGTTAAAATGTGCTGGTTTTACTTACATAAAAGATCTCGTAATGAATTAATGTGATTCATTCCTATTTACCAAGGATATCAGTGAGAAACTTCAAAATACTGTGACAAACCCTTTCAATGTGGAACTTCGTGCAACATGAACTTTTTAACACCCCAAATGAGGTGTCCTGTAATGAGGTGCACTTGAAAAGTATATGTGTAGTCCTTGTGGTCATTGTGGCATTTTGTGAAAATTTGTGCACTGGAGCTGCTCAGATTTGCACAGAATTGCTATCCATGTTCGCTTGCAAGTATTCATGGCCAGCAGCCTCACACAAAAATGCTATCTGCATTCAGCTAAGAGGTTTCACAGCCAGCAACAGCTTGCTTAGGTGTGCCATGTGCTCATTAATATGCATTGCACGATGCATCCGCAGTAATACTCCATGTAGGCTCTGCTCGAAGCCTACACAGACTTTATTGAACCCTAGGTAAAGTCTAAACCAGCTTTACTAAAAACAGTGAATATAATGACAGAGGTAAAACAACTGGAACTGGGATCTTTAGAAAAGGGTAGGAGTAAATTACGTAAAAAAAATGGGAATTATGGGAACGATACATGCAGTGGAGGAACAAGGTTTCAAAGAAGGTTGGATCTGAATGAGCTATGTAATGTTTGACTGACAATGACTGGATAGATTATAGGTAATGTATAATGTTTGCAACTAAAATTATGTCAGTATCATTTGTGATGTATAATGTTTGCAAAATTATATCAGTATGATTTGTTTTCATTTATATAAATGTATGACTGCCTATGTCATACGTGATAATTTAATAAAGATGTTTCTTGTTTAAAAAAAAACAAGGTACTAACCCCCGAAGAGATAACTTGCAGCAGCAACATTAACCAAGGTAAGCGATGAACCTTAAAGAAGATTTAAATGATGGGAGGATGGTCTAATGGTTAAGGTGTTTGCCTTGCAAACACAAGGTACAGGGTTTGAATCTCACGGGGGATAATTGGCTAGGCTTAAAGTGGCTTGCAAGGGCAGTTAGCCTAGTACTAATCTACAAACCTACGAACCTACTGTCATATGCAAGTACTGTACTTGCATGTGATGAACCTTAAAGCAGGTATAAATGATTGCCATCAAATGCAAGTACTGTACTTCACTAAGATAAATCATAACTCAACTGTACAGGAATGCCAGCAATAGCTTATGAGTGATGCAAGCAGAATAATATATAGAAACAAGTAAGAAAAAAAAGATATGTAAAAACGGCTTTTCCCAACACATATATACAGCCTGTGCATCAAGCCAAAGCAGCTTCTTTCAAGCCAACCATCAATGTCTAAATTAAATTTCATTATTATCCACAGAGAGTTTGCTGTGTCCAAACAATGGGGAGGGGATGTGAGAACTACAACCTCAATGTCAGATATGCCATATGCAATTCTAGACTGTGCCTGTTCATCACTGCTATCATTACCAGAGGCTACTAATACTCCAACATCGGTTTGTAGGAGCTCCAAAGTACTGGTGGCAGGCTCACCTGTGATTATAACAATAAAACACAAACAAGAAGAAATACAAGAACAAATATGATCAGACATATGCTATGTAACCTTGAGTAAAGTAATAATAGATGCAAGTGCAAGTAAAAATTTCAGTAAGGTAGATTTAAAAATCAGTATAAGAATTAAGACAAAAAAATGTATGTCCATACCATTTGCAGGTGGTTGTGGAACCTCAATACCAGATGTGCATAGACAAACAAAATAGAGATGGACCCATATGTGATAAGCATTAAACAGAAAATGACAAATGAAAGACAACTATTTATAATTCTAAAACATCAATATATATATATATATATATATATATATATATATTTGAATTGCATACCTGGATCATCAGCAGTAGCAGTAGACAGCCTATGATTGTCTTGCACCTCTGCTGCCATATCCATCATGGCAATGGACAACTTTTCTGAGCTGTTTGGATCCCTTACAGTTGACAGGAACTGTTCCATCTCAGTAAAAGTAGTGGTTTGGTACCATAACTACTCCCAGTAGCTCGCCATTCCTGTACAACAGGCCTGGTCCTGTTTTCTACTTTTAATCATGTCATTGACCTGAGGTCTGATAGCCTGATAGTCATGACCATAGCCACCCACAGCATTCAGGTCATCAACCACCTGCTGCCAGACATGGAGATGGAAGGGCTTGTCAACTAAATTTTTCATAAAGATGTGTGATCTATGTTGATGGAAGGCCTGAACTGTAACCTCATTCTCAGCATCAGAAAATGCAGGTATATGCGACTCAGCTTTTTTAGGTGCCATACCCCTATAGTAAAGTAAAAAAAATTGCTATCAAACAAATCAGCAGGGCTGTGTGCTTACAAGATGAGTTACACTGAGCAGAAAAAAGTATTCATTTATGCAGTCATCATCATTAAAAACTTTTTTAAACACTTATTGAATTGTCTCTTGTGGCATAGGCAAATTTACATTTATACAAAAGTAATCAAACTGTAAGAACATGTTAACAGTATCAATCATTAAACTTCACATATATTGCTATATATCATATAACCTAAGCAACATTACATAAATTATTCAATTCCTGGTCATCACTAAAAACGTGTCAATAATTAATTCATATGAATAGACACATTTAACATAATTAAATATGTCTATTCATATGAATTAATTATTGACAAGTTTTTAGTGATGACCAGGAATTGAATAATTTATGTAATGTTGCTTAGGTTATATGATATATAGCAATATATGTGAAGTATAATGATTGATACTGTTAACATGTTCTTACAGTTTGATTACTTTTGTATAAATGTAAATTTGCCTATGCCACAAGTGACAATTCAAACATAATTGGTACTGCGGTGGTGGTGCTGCGGTAGCATTGTTGCCTCACAGTAAGACGTCCCATTCGATTCTCAGCTAGAGCGTCTTCTGTGTGGAGGCATATGTGAATGGGGCATGCCTTCGTTGAAGGTTGTGTGTCAGGGCTGGTAACCCAGTATGTAAAATTCCACTACCAAACATTAGCGGACCGGAGTTCCGCTGTGGCGACCCCTAACCGGGAAAAGCCAAAAGACACAAAGACACATTTAACATAATTGAAAAATCACCAACCACTGGCAGTAACAGAACTAAATAAGAGGAAAGAAATTAGTTTGTATCATGAATATATAACAGCATTAGCAAACAAGTGTATGAAATGAAACTTAAAACACTCTAAAGTTGGATGTCTGCTAATCCTAATGACATGCGGGTTAAACACAGCTTCTGTATGTTATACAAGTTAATGATCATTGTAATAGCAACTGTTAAACCTTCCTTACAAAAAGAACACTGCAAAGTGTAGACTGCTCTCAGTTATGTAATAAAAAGCCAAGAGCTCCTACAAATAAACCACCCCAACCCCTCAACCACAAGTGGCAAGAGCACAACCTTCTAAAGGGATAAGAGTTGTTTGTCTGGCATATACAGAAATCTTGCAATAGAAAATTTTTGAAATGTCTGTTTAACATTGCAAATTCTTCTAAGTTTAAAATGTTTTCACATCCTTAGAGAAATATTTCCATAAACCCATGTAACATAAGTTGAGGATCCTTGCACTAATAACTGTTATACCTTCACTATAAACAAAACTGGGCAAAGTGCAGACATCACTCAATTTTCTAAGAAAACGTAATAAAATCATAAATGTAAGTATTACTTTTAAAGAACATAACATGCCTTGACAGGAATTGTAATAAAGGTCTCCCAAAATAATACAATTACAGTAAGTTAACTCAGTCAAAAAGCAGTATCATAGGTTTAGGAGTAATTGGTGAATCCAGTCAGTCTTCTCTACTATGATAGAAGTTCCTTAGCCCTGGGGTGTGCTTATCAGACATATGGACTATGTAAATCATGTACCAGCTCATTATAATTCCTAAATAACTCAATCTGGTTGAAGTGCTGAGTAGCTAAATATGATGTGAGGACCTACACAATGCCAGGCACACTCCTAGCAGTACAAGAGCAAGTATTCAGAACTGTGACTAGCTCATGGCCTGCAAGTGTGACACATTAGCAGTACTGCATTACTAATTAAGTGTTTAACACTCCTGCTAGTTGGATGTAACCTTAAAGAGAGTGTGTCAGGAACAAGAGGCTTACAGCAAAGTTTATTACATTGACTGACTTAGGAGATAACCTTTATGAAAATATGTAACTGTGTCTCGAGTAAAAAATATTTGTATGTCGTATCAATAATTTACAGCAAGCATACAAACAGAAACGTTCAAAGTTAATGTACATTATAATGCAATCTTGTTAGAAATGCATCTAAAGTGAATATTGCTCACAAAGAAAGGGAATAACTTTCATTTGCATACATTTGGTTGTACTGTGACATGCTTCAATAGCCTAATGTGCAAATATCCCATTCAGCCAGACTTTTACTGTGAAAGGACAAAAGACAATTGTGAGAACATGTTTATATTGCTCTATAAATGTAAAATGTTAAATTACAAAACTGAGTGCATGGCTCTCTACTTTCTCTACCTCATAATGTTTGTGTTGATGTGACAAACTGTTGATCTTATCAGTGTTTCATGGTATTGCAATAGTTTCATGGTTCAACTTTAGAGAGAGAGAGATGGCTATCTGTCTGAATGTAGGGATCCTTGCTCTCAACATTTTAATGATATAAGACCACAGAGTTCAGAAGTCATCACAGAGTCATTTTATTTTTTTAACAAACAACAGGAACAAGTTCCACCAGGATTTATTTAAAAGCACAAAATCTTTCTCTCTGACGTCTCGGCCAAAAGCCTTCAAGGAGAATAAAACACTTGCATGCAGCAGCAGCTTATATACATGGCAAATGAGATAATTACATAATTAATCAATTAGTACAACAATTCAACAAACTAATGTTCTCCAGTTGAGCTCTTCATTCAGCCCAAAAGGAAACATGGTTTTAAATTTTAAAATATATACAGTTTCTTTCTGCACTAATCTAGTTTTGACATCAATATCATTGTACATAGAAACACAAACTTGTTCTAAAATAGTTCCTTTCAAGCCCTCATTACATTTATCATGTGCTTCCAAAAATGTGCTGCAACTGGGCTGTCTTCTTTACAATTTTGATGTCTCTTAAATGCTCCAAAACCTTATTTTAAAAGGCCTCTTTGTTTCCCGATGTAAAATTTGTTACATGGGCACTTTAGAGCATAAATGACACCCTCAGAATTGCAACTAAATGTACCCCAACTATCAAATTTAACATTATTAATAAAATTAAAATTGGATACAATATGTTTACAAACCTTACATCTCCCACAGGGAAAAGTCCCAATTTTAGCAGGTTCCATGTATATTTGTGATGCAGGCATCTTAATCTTAGATCTTACAAGAAAATCTTTTATATTCTTGCCTTTACGGTAAGAAAACTTCATATTTACATCAAGCCATTGTTGAACATTTCTAAGTGAACAAAAATAAAGCCAATATTGGCTGACAATATCAAGGAACTGTTTTGTAAAACTACCATAAGTAGTAACAAAATAAATATTTTCTTTAGTAGAACCAGAGCTGTCATGTTGTATTATATTACACCCCCTTTGTTGAATAGATTTTATATATCTGGGTTTAACACCTGTACACAATCTTAAGAAGCTCTTATCCAAAATATTTGTGCCATAGCCTCTAGTAGAAAAAGATTGCACCAAAAGGCACATTTCTTCATGAAATACATCAGATCTATTACATAACTTGGAAATACGTAGCATTTCACCATAAGGTAGAGCCTCAATAACATGTAAAGGATGGCCACTATTTGCATGTAAATACTGGCAAGTCCCTTCAAATTTTTTATTAGGACGGGTAATGATATTCTCACCATCTGAAATATCCAATACTATATCTAAAAAAGGGATAGTGTGACCAATATTAAGGCCATCAAATTTGATATGAAATTTATTAACATTAATTTCATTAAAAAATTCAATAATTGTATCTTTGTCACTGTCTACCAAAAATATTAAATCATCAACATATCTGAAATAATAAATAACATGTTCCTGAAAAAATCTATGCTTATAAATAATATTTGATTCAAAAAAACCCATAAAAAGATTTGCATACATGGGGGCAAATGAAGCCCCATAGCCGTGCCCTGTAACTGATGATATATAATATTATTAAATTCAAAAAAATTATGTGTCAAACAAAAATAAACCATTTCCATAACATATTCTGAAGCAGGAGAATTGCCAAGGAAAAACCGAAGGGCTTCCAATCCATACTCATGCCCAATGCTTGTATACAAACTTTTTACATCAATGCTGACCCAAACCATATTCCTATTTACTTTGACATCTTTTATTTTAGCCAGAAAGTCAAAGACATCACTTATATAGGAAGGCAACCTAATGACATAGGGATACAAAAAGTGATGCAAAAATACACCTAAATTATGAAGAAAATACTTAGACCCAGAGACTATGGGTCTCCCAGGGGGTTTATGTAGATTCTTATGAATTTTAGGCAGGCAGTAAAATAAGGCCATTTTACAGCCTGTTGTCTGAAACTTTTTTTTAACATCTGACTGGCAAAAATAGCCAAGTCTTAACCCCCTTATTAATTAGCTCCTTATAATCACGAATAGCTGAAAAAAAGTTTTCAGTTTCCACAGCTCTATACGTATTGCTGTCACCAAGATGTTGCATACACATTTCCATATAATCATTAAAACCCATGACAACCAGTTTGTTGCCTTTGTCAGAGGGTTTAAAAACAATATTGTGTTTCTTACTCAGAGTTAACAATGCTTTCCATTCTTGAATAGACATATTATAAACTATATTAGACCTATTACTCATAAATTGCTTGAATTCTAACTCAGAAAAATGATTTACCAAGTTAACAAATTGACATACATCAGTATTGAGAGAATCAGGCATAAAAGTACTGTATGAAGGAACATTAGAAGTATCAAACATACAATATGCATTATTATCATCATTTTCTGAAGCACATGAATAAAAACTATCCATAGAGCTATCTAAACTCTCTTTTTCTATTTCTGAAGCAGAGAAAACATTCTTACTAAAAAAATATTTTAAGTGCAATTTTCTAGAAAAAACAAACACATCACTTTTAATATCATGTAAACGAGTAACCACTGTAGGGACAAATTTAAGTCCCTTATTTAATACAGACATTTCTATGTCACTAAAATTGTAGTTAGAAAGATTAACTACATAGTCTGTAACATTTAACATTCCATTACTCTGCTGTGTAGAACAAACATTACCGTCTTCCCCGTTTTGACCCCCTCTGTCCAAAGCGTTGCCCACCTTGGTTGGAAAACTGTTCCCAGGTCCGTTTCTGTCCCTGGGCTGGAGGAATCGAGGACGAGGACGAATTTCCCCGAAAAGTATGGTAAAATCTGTCCCTTTGCTCAGCTGTTGGAAGTGCAGGAAAGTCGCCATCATTCCAGTCTTCTTCATGAGAGGTATAACCTCCTTCCGGCCGAGGAGTTGAAGGCTTGATTTCCGCATCATCAGGGCAAAACCTAACCTGCTTATGCGGCTTGAAGCGTTCAGTCCTTGACATGAACGCTTTGTTGGATTCATAATCACGAATATCCCTCACAAGTTTCCCTTTCTTTCTGTTAAGCAAAGTCACTTCATATTCTTTAATTTTCCATTTGTTTGTATAAGAAATTCATCAAATACGGACACAGGAACCACATTGGTTAAATCAGTACAGAGTTTCTTTATGTTAGAACACAGTTCCTTATGTTTAATCTGGTCACGTTCTATCAATATCTGGAGCCATTCACTCACACACTTGTGGGCAGCATGTACCCACCTTTTGTGGAAAGAAATATCTGTGTCCACACTCAAGTCAAAAGGACTAGAGGGATCCTTAAAGACTCTCAAACCTCTAGGTGTAGTCTCCGTCTCCACATATTTTTGTAGCCCACAGATGTTATAATGCAATCAAGTTTCTTTCCACATAAGCTTTTCCAGTTCATCAAAAAGTAATTTGTGTTCTGCATTGACTGCTAGGAAATCTTTCTACCCACCCCAGAAAAGGGTTAGTGGGTCTTGAACGTCTATCTTCTTCCCATTTTTCCCATATACTGGAGCCATCATTAGAAACTCTTTGTACAGCTTGTCTCTCACCTCTGTCCATATGATTAGAAGCAGCTGAAGAGTTTACCAAAAATTGTCCAGGGACATTTGACTTCCCTCCATGTTATCTCTGAAGATCCGAGGTAGATGGAACTGAGGATCAGTAGGCATAAAGCTGGAACAACAGGAACCAAGTAGAAAGTAACAAACAACAGGAACAAGTTCCACCAGGATTTATTTAAAAGCACAAAATCTTTCTCTCTGACGTCTCGGCCAAAAGCCTTCAAGGAGAATAAAACACTTGCATGCAGCAGCAGCTTATATACATGGCAAATGAGATAATTACATAATTAATCAATTAGTACAACAATTCAACAAACTAATGTTCTCCAGTTGAGCTCTTCATTCAGCCCAAAAGGAAACATGGTTTTAAATTTTAAAATATATACAGTTTCTTTCTGCACTAATCATTTTATTTTTTTGTCTTCACCCTTTGTGAGATGCTTGACATTGTGCATTGGTGACTGTCAGCAGTGACTATCAGTGAATGACAGTTCACTTCCCAAGACAAAAACTTAATTTGGAATACCATCAGTAGTGCAAATAAGATGGGCATTGTTGTACTGGACAATACTCAGCGCCAAAAAGATACCTGTCACATCTATGGCTCAATGTGTTAATGTAGTAAGCTAATGGTAACAGCACCACTAATACTGAGTCTGAATTCCGATTTGGATATTTTGAAGTTAGTATTCACAGTTAAAGACATTTTTCTGTACTGGAACATGGAGTATAATTGCAATTTCCAGTGTTTGAGTTGTAACAATGTAAATATATATAATAGTTAGCAAACAAGATAACTTTGATATGAGTCTTAATAGTGTGTGATATAACAAATATGCCATGGACTAAAGTCTGAGGAAGTAAAATCAGCAAAGGAATGAATTGTGAAATATGGTTCTCCATTTTAAATATGTCTGAACAAGTATTCATGACAGTAAGACATTATCTTAAGACAGGTATGCATTTTACTTGTATGTGCTGTGTACATATACTTATGTAAGCTCCTGTGTGGCCCCTTCCTCAAGAAGTGTCATGATGTGAAAGCATGATGATGTATAACAGAAATGCAAGTTGTCATGTGACAAACACTGTTAAAATAGTGAATGTTTCAGGGTAATGTCTTAGATGTGTGGTTCAAATCAAGATTTTTAGATGGCCACCACCTGGATAAATTAGCAGACTACTTCATGTTTTTCCATTTCTTAGCTTCTGCCTTTGAAAGATGCTTGGCATTGTGCACTGTTGACTCTCAGTGGTCACTAGCAGTGTGCAGAAGTTGACTTCTAAAGGCAAAAACTCAAAGTTTTATTTGACATGGCAAAGACCTAGCCATTAGTACTGCAAGTGAGAGTGGCACCAGTCAGCATCAGTCAGCATTCCGAGCATACTGAGTGTAGAAAATACACGTGTTATATAACTTTGTGGCTCAAAGTATTAATGCAGTAAGTTCTGAGTAACAGCAGAAGTAATACAGGAGAAGAGGTAATGCAAGGTTTGAATTCAGATTACAGATTACCGTATTCTGACTCTCTCAGTAAAACATTGTCTATGACTTTTTATTAGTAATTGAACATGAAGTACTACTGTCAAGCTGCCAACTGAAACTTGCAACACAACACTGTGTAATAAATGCTTAATAGGTTAACTATACTTTGTGTAAAGTATGCTAAGTATAACAATGATCATAGTTAATGTAAAGTGCACTTGCAGATGTATAATGCTGCCAGTATCTATTGGGATAAAGTATGACTCATTATAATTATCATCATTAGGTATGTAAGACAGTATTTCATACAAAATACGTATGGCCCCTTCCTCCACATGTTTTACTGAGCTCACACAAGTCAATGCAAAAGAAACTGTTTTACAAGAATAAGTTATTGCCTTTGAATATAGGTCCACTAACACACAACTCAAAGTCTCACATGTAAAGGCTTGCCAGAATAAGATCTCCAGCTTACACCCTGAAAATGTTAGCTCTTCTATAATATTAACAGTTAATAAAGAGAATGTAGCAGGTCAGCATTCTTTTTTGCCATGAATTCAACTCCCAGGTGTTGTCAGTCACATTATGTAAAATGCTTGACCCACTAACCCATTATGTCACAATTTATATAACTATATCTATTGACTACTTTGATTATAACCATTGTAACTGAAAATATCATTACATCTGTCTGTCATAAGAGTATGTGTATGATTAACATCTATCATACAAAAGAAAATGGCTGGAGGTGACAATATATAATTTCAAATGTATATCAGACAGTGTCAGCAGAAATCATTCTATGAATTCACTGTGGAACATGTAAATACACTGAACATCACACTTGTCCAAGTCTCACTGCCGTGTGTCACACCTGCAGTGTACTTTGAAGCAATCATACCCAAAATCTCTACCAGACTACTTATCTGTTTTCTGTTGTGCAAATGCAGTTGATAAGGTTGTCCTTCATTGCACACAGGCTGATACACTTGAGATCTGAGTTGGGCATCAGTTCCCTGCTATATTTCCAGATATCCTTGAGAAGAAATGGCAGATGATGGAGAGGGTGCTTCATTTTGACCCCAAAGGTAGTGTCAGGAGGAGTCCAGGATCTTTGTTGCACTCCTTGTAAACTACTACAGCTATATTTTCTGCATCAGGACTGCACCGAGACTCAGTACAAGACTGAGGCTTGAAATAGCTTGACGAAGGCTATCACCAATGCAACTGGTATTCCACATACTATTCAACAAAATGTTGTTATTATAATGACTTAAAAAGGTGCAAGCAGGACCTCCTGAGTTGAAGGGAGGCAGAATTTACAACTGCTGATACCCTTGAGTTGCGTACAATGCAGTAGCATGAATTGCTAAGACATGTAGTATTTCATTATGGCTTTTTTATTTTCTGTTTTGCACAGCTTCTGAAGAGCTTGACTAGAATTGTGGGGTGCATCAAAAATGATTGACATGCCTCAGAGGGGCACAAAGTAATTATGGCTCTGGTACGAATGTTAGCAAAATCATAATGCATCAGAAATGTAGTTAACATTACCAAATGTCGGTGCTTGAAACAACTGATTAGCTATAACTTATATAGCATATATACCTGCTCTAGTAGTTCTTGATCATTGCATATGGCAGTGTGTAAATCAGTTCTGTGTGAGTTCAATTGCAAGCAGCAACAATTCGCATTTATTTGAGAATGATACATAAAACATATTTTAGTGCCATTAAAATCTTTGTCTTTGAATTATTTTTAAATTGGAATGTAGATATCATATATGCAGTAGTCACTTAACTGTTTTCCAAATGTCTGTAATAATAGCATTGATGTGTTTTATGACACATTTATGACTTTTCATTAATATCTGGATGTGCCAAAGGTTACTATATGAATGTGTCAATTTAAATATATTTTGAGATTGTAAATTGACATGGAATTGATGGTAAGTTTTCTGTCCCCCATGCTATATCTCTCTCTTTTTTGACAACATAATTCCTGCTGCAACACAAATGACCATCACCACGAGGAGGTAGCCTGACCACTGGTGATCAGACCACAATACCCTTGCAGGTAAGTGTAGCAGCACGACCACAGGCAACACAGACACCCAGCACATCTGAGTTACAACCTGTCAGTGTTGCCTCCACAACTCCTTTACTACCTGCTCCAACTGCATCTGGGGCTGGTGCAGTGGCATTCACTGGGAGTAGTACTATAGGAGGTGGCAATTTCATCACCCATCAGATGCTGACAGGACTGTTGGCGGACATTATAAATAGGGGCCTCAATGCACGAACTGTCAGAATTGAGAAAATCATGCATCAAATAGTCAGTTCATTGCCCCATCTGGCATTGCCCCAACTGTCTGTGACAGGAGACAATGATGACAGTTCCAAGTGTCTGTGACAGGAGACAGTGATGACAGTTCTGAGGGTGAAGAATAGATTCTCACTGTGTGCATGCTGGATGCAGATGCACCTTTGGTATCCCCTGCCTCTCCCCAGTCATGGTGTCCCCAACCTTTTATGTTCATCACCATCTTTGTCTTCTATATCCTATCTGTCTGCACCTGCTATCTAATGTACCTGAGCTACCTAACCCTCTTATTCCTAACCACATTCACCATCATTCCTCTCTCTACAGTAAACAAAAAAAAAAACAAAACAAAAAAAACCCCCATAAATAAATAAAATGAGCATCTGTTCCAAATATATATATATATATATATATATATATATACACACATCCCATACCTAACTCTCCACTTCACCTATATGTGTCGGTCTGGCACATTTGATTTGGTCCAACTGGCCATATAACATTAGTAAGTTGCTTTTCCAAACCCATGATGTGGTGACTATCCGAATTCATCAAATTATTTATACAAGCACACAGTTATTTTGTGAAGAACTGGATAGCTATGGTGCTCTCCCACTAACTTTCTGCACATTTACGTTTTCTTTCCATTTTGTCCTAACCTCTGCGCACTTTCATTTTCACCACTTTCCTATCAACTCCTTTTCAAACTTTAAATCTGGTCAAAAAATAGCATCACACCCAGCACACATGGCCAGAAATGGCCCATAAACAACCCTTCAAATTTTATCCTCAGCATTTGCACAACACTTGGCATCACACATCAGTGGTAAATGCCAGTAAATGGCATTTCACATCCCATGGCAAAAACTGAATATTTTACCTTCAACTGCACTAGTATGGCTATTGTCATGCAACTGGTCTTAGTCTGATTGAGCTATACAAATAAAGACTGAGAGCACTGTGAGGTGACAGTAACTCTCATATGTTTATCAAGCTGTGGGATGTACTGTACACCTTATGGGATGTTACAATTTTCATAACTGTTATGAAGTCAGATGTATACATTCCCCCTTGCTACAGTCTTTTGTCAATGTCCCTTCAAATGTGTGTTTTACTCTGTGAAATATGAGTTCCTGTGTGGTTTGCTGAGATGCAGACATGTAGAATGTTTTTGGCAATAGTGTCAAAATTTCAAATCCAGAAGTATGCCAAACATTTTTAAATATTTTTTCATATTAATATTGTCTGTAGCACTGTTTATGTATGTTATTAACCCACCATTAGCCTGCATATGCCTTAATCATTGTTCCATCATTCTACGCCTGATTGCTCCCCATTTATGAACACAGAGCATGACAGAATCATCATGATGACAAACCTGAGTAACATACTACAAAGATGGCCAGAAGTGTTTTTATGTCTCTCGCTCTCCCTCTGTATCTGTCCCCCTACACTTTTTATCATCACTCTGTTCTTAGTATTTGGGCAATACTTGGCATCGAGTGTCAGTTGTAACAGAAGGTAAATGACAGTTTATATGTTAACAAATCCCACCCCTTGTACTACTGTGCTTAGTCTCACTATGCCATGGAAAGAAAGACTGGTAGCACTATGAGCAGACATTTATTATCGTATGTTGAACAGGCTGTAGGGTTGAATGTACACCATATTGGATGTTTCAGTTGTCATTACTGTTATGAAGTATGTTGCTAACATACTCCCTTGCTCCATACTGTTTTATTGTCCGTTCATAGGTTCATAGTTCATAGTTTAGTACTAAGCTAACTGCCCTTGCGAGCCATTTTAAGCCTAGCCAATTATCCCTTGTGAGACTCAAACCCTGTACCTTGTGTTTATAAGGTAAAGACCTTAGCCATTAAGCCACCCTCTGACATTTGCCTTCCTTTGTGGTGTGATCAGCTAATGATCATATCTATAGACTGTTGATGCATATTGGCAAGTATTTGAACCCAGCATCAGGTGTAAAATTAAGGACATTAAAATCTGTCACCAAATTTTGACCTGTTAAATTGTGGATACATATGTCATTCCACCAGCAGTGCCCTGCTTGGTCCTTTGTTTCACAATTATACCAACTCTGCTAGTACCTTCCCTGATGTACGTGCAAGACATCTTGTAACCAAGCTCTTATGGGGTGATAATTGCACAACACTAGGCACAGTTTAAAACAATTTCTACTATACACTTAAAAAGAGTGAGATTAAATATTTAGCATTACCATGCAATTGTCTGAAGTATATGAAGTCTGACACAAAGATGCACGTTATCATATGGTGATTTTATCAGTCAGTGATTCGATAGAACAAATACAATTGTATAAAGAGTATTTATTTATCTGACATTTATTTACCTGGAAGGTCTGACTGGGTCAAAAAGAATCCTTTTTCAACGGAGGCTTGGGGAGAAAAGCTCCAGTTACATACATACATGTACAGACTTTATAGAGATAACATAAAAAGTACATGAGTTACAAGTACATACAGAGATGTAAAAAATAAAATTTTATACAGATGGCAACAATTTTCCTGAGTTACAAATAAACATGTGCATTGATATGAGCCAGATAGTAACTATTCAAGTAATTGATATAAACGTGCAAGTAAATGATACAGAGTGAATGGAGTACAGATGGAGAGAGACAGTGAATGAGAGTTAGTCTGGTCTGATCTGGAGAAGAGATTAGCCTGGATCAGAGCAAGGGCATAGCCAGGAGTTGAACATGTGTTGTTTTAGTACAGTTTTAAAGGCAGGTAGGTTAGTAGTGGAGTAGAGTACTACAAACATGCCTTAAACATGTGGACAGTCAGCAAAGATGAGGACACAGTAAGTATGCCCCTGTGTTATAGATAATGAATACTTTACTGCAATGATTATGACACAGAATAGCTCGTAATCAGAACTGCCTATATGTCTGTACTCCTTATTTGCATGAAGGTTGGCATGGAGCACCACAGACCACTGCTAATAAACCTCAAAAAATAATTATGCATGCACTAATACTTAGCTATCATTCACACAACTGAGCTTGTCAGCACTATGCTTAAGAAAGCAGTTTTAAAAAAACTTAATGTCAATGACATTATTACTATTATTATTATTGTTATTATTATTATATGTTTCAGTGGATTTTTGTACTCGAGATATGTTGAGGTCACTGTGATGCTGTCTGAGCACTACATACTGTAAATTATGTTTGCACCCCAACACATTAGATTTGCAAATGATGTACAGTGGTGTGGGACCTTTGGACACATACTTGCTGAGTGCTATGAAGTAATGTCCTTTCATTTGTCTGACCTGCATGCTTTGTATTGACATTGCATATTGTACATGCATTAGGAAATGGTGACAGCAACACACCAAGTAATGGAGACTTGCAAACAATGATCCTGATCTAAACAGCAAGGAATGCTTGGTTGTCACTGCACTGTTTGTGATTGTCATCCACCACGTACATGTCAAACTACCATAATGTGAAACAGTGAGATATCACTTATACTATCACAATGTCCATGAATAAAAGGATATACAAGTTGTGTGAGCAGTATGTAATTACATATGATCAATAGATTGCTGTTTTGTCTGCTGGTTAAGACACATTCCTTTTCACCCAAATATGTGATGCATACTGTCTGCTCTGCAGAACACTGATAATGTCATCATTTCAAATGTGCAGTATCTCACACTTGTAGTCGGACTTCTGTGGCACTTGCAGTTGATACAGTGTACTCTAGAGTGTGTAATCAGAAAGACAGGTGTTCAAATTCAAATCCAGTGATTGACTAGTGTGTGTGTGTGTGTCTTTAATGCTAGAAAAGACTGGCGTCAACCATAGATCTCACATGTAGATTTTCACTCGGGAGAAACATTTGCACCAGGATAGGGCTCCCCAATCAATTTCCTCTCCTTTTAGTCAAACGCCTATTTTGCTAAACATTGGTGAGGCCATCTGTTGAAATGTGCTTTATTTCACCCTGTGGCATCAACCAATGTTCCAAGCAACTACTGAACAGAATAAAACATAGAACGTTGACAGTCCCAGTGTCTTGAGACAAAACTCACCAAAAGAATGGCAATTCAGCAGCTGAAAAGTGTGTACGAAAGCCAGTGGAACAAATGAAACAAATGCCTTCAAAAACCAGCGATATCCACAGCCAAACTCTCAGCAGTTAAATAAACTTTTTTTAAAAGCCAGTGGAACAGATAAAACAAATGTCTTCAAAAACCAACGGTATCCTCAGCCAAACTGTAATTTTTTTAAACGAAATACAGAATAATCCAAAGGTTAAGCGCTTTCACTTGCTAAATGGCAAGCTTCTTCAGAACAAGTTGAAACAAACCTCTCAGCACTTAAATAAACTTTTTGGCGCCAAAATTCAAAATACACAATGCTTCATATTAAAGGTATATGACACCTAAAAATACACATAGTGCAAAACCTATTATAAAAATTCTGTCTATGCTAATCACAATGTGAACAAATACAATGTGTAATATATATTATAAAATATAAATCTAAACCTTAAAAATATTTTGGTATTAAATATTTATATGTATAATGCCTAGGTAATACAGAACAAATTATTACATGTCCATCCGAACTGTCCTATAAAAACTATAAGAATCTAGACAACAATACAATATACAATGACCAAAATTATCTAGTCCTAAATCTACCTATCTATAAAAATATTGTAACAAAATTGTACCATCAATATGATGTGAATATAAATATAAATGAATATAAAATTTGATATGCCTGTTTGTGTCTTATAATCACAAATTAACTGTTGCATATGCCACTAAACCCAAATTCAACCCATAGCTAGCAAAGGTTTAATAGAAATAACGTCATTGAGTCCTGGTGGGGTTGAAGCATCCAATAAAACCTGCCACCAATACTCTTTGTATGATAACAGGCCCTTGAAGTCTCCCCCCCCCATGTCAAGTTGCACACTGTCAATAATAGCAAACTTGAAATAGTGCCTGTCTCCACATTTTTTAATATGTCTAAAAAGAGTGTTCTTTTCATCTTTTGTCCTGATACTATATAAATGAGAATATATCCGTTTATTAAATTTCCTCTCAGTTTTTCCTATATAAAATCCTGAGCATGCCATGCATTTAGCCATATATACAATCATCTTTGTGCAACAATTACCTTGTTTGAATATTATTTTTGTACTGTTTATATTTTCCAATGTTATACTTTTTTCCTGAAGAATGTGACTGCACTGTTTACAACTACCACATTTTTAGTATAAGAGTCATAAGATATTGGTTTTAAATTCCTTTTCTCTAAATATTTCTTTATGTTGTACCCCATCTTATACACAAATCTGGGTCCAGTCCCTAAAGTGCTAACCAATTCCTCATCAATGGCAATAATATTCCAATTGGTAGTTAAGATGTTCTTAACTTTACCTATATATGGTCCATATTCCAACACACAATATTTCCCATATGATGGACTATCTTCTAGGGAATGTACTGGTGGATCATCAGTCAGCCCTGATGCATAATATAAACCCAACAATGGTTTATATTTAAATGTCCATCCTTGAATAGTTTGCTGACTAACCCTAGCCATCATCTTGTCATCATACCCTCTTTCCTGGAACATAGTCGTGATATGTGCCACTTCCTCTATCATGTCTTTATATACAGAAGTCATTCGGATGGCACATATGATCTGTCCTTTATAAATGTTGATAAACCTGTTCCTGGGATGATAACTGGAAAATTCTAAATAACTGTTGGAAAAGGTATTTTTTCTATAAATTCTTGACTTGAACCCAGATCCCATTTTAGAAACACATGTGTCTAAGTATGGTACACCAAAATCATTGCTATACGAAGTGAATTTTACAATTAATGGTACAATTTTGTTACAATATTTTTATAGATAGGTAGATTTAGGACTAGATATATATTTTGGTCATTGTATATTCTATTGTTGTCTAGATTCTTATAGTTTTTATAGGACAGTTCGGATGGACATGTAATAATTTGTTCTGTATTACCCAGGCATTATACATATAAATATTTAATACCAAAATATTTTTAAGGTTTAGATTTATATTTTATAATATATATTACACCTTGTATGTGTTCACATTGTGATTAGCATAGACAGGATTTTTATAATAGGTTTTGCACTATGTGTATTTGTAGGTGTCATATACCTTTAATATGAAGCACTGTGTATTTTGAATTTTGGTGCCAAAAAGTTTATTTAAGTGCTGAGAGGTCTGTTTCAACTTGTTCTGAAGAAGCTTGCCATTTAGCAAGTGAAAGCGCTTAACCTTTGGATTATTCTGCGTTTCATTTAATAAAATTGCAGTTTGGCTGAGGATACCGTTGGTTTTTGAAGACATTTGTTCCATTTGTTTTATCTGTTCCACTGGCTTTTAAAAAAGTTTATTTAACTGCTGAGACTTTGGCTGTGGATATTGTTGTTTTTTGAAGGCATTTGTTTCATTTGTTCCACTGGCTTTCGTACACACTTTTCAGCTGCTGAATTGCCGTTCTTTTGGTGAGTTTCGTCTCAAGACACTGGGACTGTCAACGTTCTATGTTTTATTCTGTTCACCCTGTGGCATCAGAGAGTGATATAATGCTCTCTAGCTTGTGAGTTTAGGTAAGCAGGTGTTTGAATCTGGCATTCTCTAAATATTGTATGTGTTGCTACAGTGGACTGGATTATCCAACACATGTGGTGTGTACACCAGTACTTGTGCAAGATTTTGACATGGGGAGAGAACTCACTCTACTCTTTCAGTCACTTTTAAGCCACACCTATGCCTTGCAACACAATGATGATGTCATGCCTTCAAATTTGTTTGTCTCACACTTATAGTCAGACTTTACCTGTGGGGCATGCAGTGAATGCACAGTTTTCTAGACTGTGGACTTACATAGACAGCTGTACAAATCAAACAAAGGCCCACATAATGTGAGTGTAGTGACATGGAAGATTGCCATATCCAGCATTCCCACAAACTCTTTCCATCTTTTTTAGGTCTAACATATGGGTGACACAGTGGTGCAGAGGATAGAGTTGTTGCCACGCAACAAGAGGTTTCCCAGTTCAATTCTCATTTGGGTGCCTTCTGTGAAGAGTCTGGATGTCCTCCCTGTGTTTGTGTGGGTTTCCTCTGGGATCTTCAGTTTCTTCCCACATTCCAAAGACATGCAGCAGGTGACCTGGACACTCTAAATTGGCACTAGGTATGAGTGTGTGTGTGTGTGTGGTGCGGATAAACTACTGTGGCTAACCATGTGGAGGTGTAAACCTTGGCTCTAGATGATTGTTACTGTTGAAGTGACACTCTGACCCCATGTGCAAAAATGGGAAAAAGGGATGTAGATGGATGGATATGCCATTCAACATTTTGATGACTCCATCCCATTCAAACAGGTGTTCTATGACTCTTGTGGTAAAGATTGCTCCTGTAGCACATGCAGTTAATACAGAATTTTGTAGCATGTGGAGTTAGATAAGCAGTTGTTCAAATATGGTAATGTATATGTGTAAAACAATAATGATAGAAAAGAGTGGCTTACCCAACAAACTGCGTTATGGCTAACTGACAGTTGTGTGCACAGTAGCATAGCTAAAGACTTTTGGTCCCTCAAAATAATTTTTATTTTTTGTGGATAAAAGACATTGAAAACATTGCTTAGTTCAGACCTTGAAGTGTGTCCTTTTTGACACCAGAAGTTCTCCCATTTGATTCTCGGCATGGCTTGGGAGTGCCTTCTGTGTGGAGTCTGCATGTCCTCCCCGCAGTTGAGTAGCATTCTAAAGACATGCGTGCATAAATGGGCGTGCCTTTGTTGAAGGTTGGGCATCGAGCTGGGCACCTCGGCGTTTCGTAAAAATCTACTGCCAATCATTAGCGGACCAGAGTTCTGCTGTGGCGACCCCTTACCGGGAAAAGCCAAAAAAAACAAACAACATTAACTCTCATGTGGCAGAAGCAGAAAATAAGCAGTTCTACAGAGTGTGGAGCTTTATAAGCAGGGGTTTGATTCCGGTAACGTTTGTCTGTCAGGCAATAGTGACAACACAGGAGGGGCTTTCCTCAAACAATGGTGATATAGCACACTAATAGGACCACATTTTATCAGGCCTCCTATTCTGTTTTAGGGGAGCCATAATGATTCCAACACACAACTGATGTAATCCCTTCAAGTGTGATAAGATTATTCTGTGGCATCAGTGATTGATATACAACTCTAAGAGGTATGACCTCAGTCATGTGTTTGAGTCTACCAAAGTGTAACTACTGACTATGTCAGGGAATGCTTACAGGCAGGGTTAGTTTCTGCAAAAGGAATGCTATTTATTATATAATGCAATGGAAATATTTATATATCAGTTTATTGTTTTGTTTCAAGTATAGTGGGTTAAGGCAAGAATGGCTTAATCACCTGTTTTTGATGTGTGTCATGCTGACAAGTAGTCACACCTGTGTTGTTATACTTTCTTGTGGCTTTGTGGTCAGAAAGTGATGTTAATGCACTCATTGCTGTACTTCCTAATGAGCATGCCCGATATAACGATGTAGTAGATGCACACCATTTAGCACAAAGCACATTAAATAATTAAAGTTATGAGATAGTTATTGTCATTTGTTCTTTTGTCAAAACCTAATAGATTTGGCCTCTGGCAGCTTGGCTCTGACAGTGTCTGCATAATAGAGTTATTGACCTACGTGCACAGGATAATAACAATTGTTACAGGCCAGTGTACAGTTGTATGTCAAATGTAAATTTTCAACAGTTCACTTACTAATAGATGTTAATGTTTCACTTGTTTGTGAGTTATGTTTGTGTACTGTTATACAGGTATCCCTAATGTGTTAAAAAAGGCTCACTTCAGGGAAAATGTGACATACAGCATGATGCTATACTACATGCATAAGTGTAGTTTGATAGATGTTTGTATTTCAATGTGTATTGTATGGTAGTTGCAACAGGAAGGATGCACATAATATGATGATTACACTGCTAAAAATGCATTATATGCAAATAATTTTTAAATGACAGGTGATACATTTCCTTTGAAGCTGATGCCATTATACTATACTGCAGACATGTAAGTTCTTTTGGGTTAAGTCTGCAGATATCTGCATCTTATGCATAAGCATGCACTAACATTCCTACACACACAACCCAGTTGTCAAGTGAGAGACTACATGAGTTTTTCCCTGATTAATGTGCATGTTACTAAATGTCACATGACCAAAGCCAACTTTATGCTTCTTAAGACAGAAGTGGCGAACTTCATGACACCCATGCAAATGGACAATACAGTTACGACTGCTGAATCCTGCACAAATGCACTTTATAAGCACTTGCACGAGTTCATGGATCATGCTATCCCAAACAGAACCAAGATGCTATCCTCCAAAAAAAAGAAGCCAATCTGGTGGTTCCCTGCCATAAACAAACTCTACAACAGAAGGAAGAAACTGTTGCAAAGGAGAGTAAAATCCCATGAGTGGAGGAGCTCCTTGGTCAGCCTCAGTAAGAAGCTGAGATCCTCATAAGATCCTCCAAAGCTAGCTATGAAAACAAAATCTCCACTGATTCTAAGAGCAACCATGAAGCATTCTATGGTTATGTCAGGAATCTCAGTGGCAACACCCAGATCTGGTCTGAGTTACAGCACAACAGCATGAAAATTACAGAGCCAACTGATATTGCCAACATCTTGGCAAACAGGTTCAGTGCTAACTTTGCCTCCCTCTCATCCCCTAAAGGGCCCATATCTATAAAGGAAGAATGCAGAGTCCCTGTAATCACATCTATGCAGGTAAAAGCTGCACTCTCTAAAACCAAAAACACAGCATCCATGGGACCGGACAACATCCCAGGCTGCATTTTACATGAACTTCAGAATGAACTGGCTCCTCACCTAAGCACCATGTTCAATCATAGTCTCACATCAGGATTTGTGCCCACTGAATGGTGCACAGCAACAGTTATCCCACTCCATGAAGGGGGAGCCACCACTGATCCTGGGAACTATTGCCCTATTAGCCTGATGAGCCTGGTCTGCAAGGAACTCATAAAGAAAACTTGCATTTTATCTGTCTCTGGCCTAGCACTCAAGTGTGGGGTCATTTACTGCACTGTTATAACTTGTTGATACTTGTGAACCTCTGCTATCTCTGAAAAAAAAAATAAACAATCTTGCTTTTTTCCCACTTTTCTGAAATTTAAAAAAAGTTCAGTTACAGGCTTGCTGTTCTGAACTGTTTGAAAGTTTCTTGGAGGCCATTTTTTGCTTGGGCTAAAGGGAATTATCTCTGTTCATCAGTGGCAGTGATAAACATTGAGCAGCCTGCCTGCCCCTGTGGGAGTGGTTACTGACTTGAAACTGTAGTTTTATTGGCCATTTTGGGTCAATTCCAAACTCCTTGATCTTCCTCTCTTAAATCCCTCTTTTGCGCGTTTTTGTGCATAGCGCAACAACAGGCAGTGCCGCCTAATTGGGTTTAAACTATTCCTGGCTCCACAAAGTCTGCTCTTCACTTTTTCCCTTAGAACTACTCTATCTCTCAATTTAAACACCATATTCTCATTCTAAGGCCCTTCACTGGTCCAAATAAGTAATCTTACAAGTTAGCAGTATTAAACCATAAGCACTACTTACTCTTATACTCTCTACGATTACCTTGTCCCCTATTGGTCTGTCTTAATTCAATTTCCCTATATTACTCTAGCATGTCCAAAGGTCAGTCAATGGTTTCCTCTCCAGTCCAGCTGGTGAATCTGGGAATTTTGAGGCAATGTTACAACTGTCTCATGTACACAGACAACCCTCTCCTCCTCCAAACAGGTTCAAATATATGTGAGAGATGCAAACGTATAGCCAAAGTGGAGGCTGAGCTCTCTCATCTCAAAACTGGTGAAACCAGTCAGGAGGAGAAGGTAACCGCACACAACACAATTCCAGTATCTTATAGTCCCACCACATCAGCGAACCAAACACATAAATACACAAAAACATACTCGGAGGCTCTAAATAAAAATCTACCTAAGCAACAGAGACCTCCAAAGCAGATATCCAAGCAAACGCTACCCCAAAACAAAACACGCACAACACATAGCCCACAAAGTCAGTGTGCCAAGCAGCCACAGCCCTTAAGGCTGAATAACACACCTGATACTCTTGTAATAGGTGACTCTATTTTCAGACACATTGACGTCCCGCTCACCAGGCTGAATAAAGAGAAGGTCACAGTGAGCTGCCTGTCGGGTGCTAGGATCCACCACATAACGCAAGCACTCAGGTCACTCCAAAGCAAATACAAATATGACTCAGTCATTGTACATGCTGGTGTGAATGACCTGAGACGTACCTCCCTGGACTACATGAAAAGAGACATAGAGGAGCTCTCTGATCATGTAGCCCAGGCCGGTATGACCCTGACCTTGAGCAGCATCTTACCCTCACCCAGAATGATGCCACAGTACAAAGACAAAATGATCGATTTTAACAATTGGCTAAAATTTTGGTGTCATTCTAAGGGGATCCAGTGTCTGTCAGCCTGGGATGACATGCTCGACAAGCCATGTTGCTTCGCTAGGGACGGCTTGCATCTGTCACCACTGGGCTTTCGGATATTGGCAAAGGCTCTTGCCACCCCCATAGTGCCTTTTTTAGGCAAGGCTCAAAAGTCAAACTCACCTCCATAGACAGCACAAGAAACAAGAAACTAAGGGTAATGCTGCTAAATGCCAGAAGTCTTAACCTCAAAATGCACACACTCAAACCTCTCCTCAGTATGGAGAACATCGATATCTGTGCAGTGACAGAAACCTGGTTCAAGGCTCCAGAGAGCACCCCAGCACTACCAGGTTATACCTCATATCATGCTTTTCGGCCCCAAAACCTGGACCGAACCACAAAAGGAGGGGGAGTTTCCATATTCATCAAGGATATCCACACCTCCAGGTTAGTGGCATTGCACGAAGTATCGGAGACCATCCATGTGCAACTAACAGTGGGCAAGACTGCTTTTCAGTTTATAGCATCCTACAGACCACCCTCTCAAAGTCAGGAATCCCACTCGGCTTTCCTGAAAACATTGGAGAACATGAAGATCTCTCCGAACACCATTATATTGGGTGACTTCAACTACCCAAACATAGACTGGGAGCACTACTCAAGCCCCAGCACCTTAGCCCAAAGGTTCCTGGAAATTATAAACTCAAATGCTTTGGAACAACTAGTCACCACTCCCACAAGAGGGGATAACATACTAGACCTGATCATTACCAACATGGGGACTCTATGCTCCACACCTGAAGTATATCCCTCATTGGTAAGATCAGACCATAAATTAATTTCACTGGATGTCCACATTCCCGACCCCACCCCCAGCCCAGAAAACCACAGTGAAAAACTTCTCAAAAGTGAACTTCTCACTTCTCAAAACTGAAGTGGAATCCTTCAAGGCCCCAGGGCCAGTGGAAACTACAGCCCAAACTGCAGAATCCTATATAAACGCATTCTACGGACATCTCCAGGAATGCATGGATCATGCTATCCCAAACAAAACCAAAACCCAAACATCCAAAGGCAGGCATCCAGTCTGGTGGACCCCAGCCATAAATAAACTGTCCAACAGAAGGAGGAAGATACTACATGATAGAACAAAATCCCTAATAGGGAAGGCATCTCTGATCAGTACTAGCAGAAAATTACGATCCCTCATAAAATCCTCCAAGGCCAGCTTCGAGAGAAAAATTGCTCAGGACACTAAAGACAATCATAAGGCTTTTTTCAGTTATGTTAGGAACCTGGGATGCAACTCCCAGACTTGTTCTGAGTTGATTCTAAATGACAAAAAATACACTGAACCCACAAACATCGCCAATATCCTGGCAGACAGGTTCAGTGCAAACTTCTCCACCCCCCCCCCCAAAAAAGAGCAAGTATCTATCCCGGCAGAGGGCTGCCTCCCAAACATCTCTGATGCTCAGGTGAAGGCTGCCCTCTCCAAAGCAAAAAACACTGCTTCCATGGGACCAGATGGCATCCCGGATTGTGTCCTACATGAACTCCAAGAAGAACTAATCCCTCAAATAAAACAGCTGTACAATCTCAGCCTCACTACAGGATATGTGCCCACAGAATGGCGTACAGCAACAGTGGTCCCACTCCACAAAGGTGGAGCCTCTACGGACCTGGAAACTATCGCCCCATAAGCCTGACTAGCTTAGTCTGCAAGGCTATGGAGAGGATCATCATGGACCTTATAAACAAAGACATTGGGGACCTACAGACACTAGATCCTACCCAGTTCGGCTTCGTCAAGGGCAGATCCTGCCTTTTGAACCTGGTTGACTTCTTCAAAACAGTCACCAAAGCCATAGATGAAGGGAAGGTAGTCCACACAGCCTATCTGGACCTAGCAAAGGCATTTGACACAATACCCCACTCGGGCATCATAGATAAGCTATCCAGCGTAAATATAAACCCCTATGTCACAAGATGGGTCGCAAACTGGCTCAAAGACAGAACCCACAGAGTGAGAGTTGCTGGAGCCATGTCAGACTCGAAACCGGTCACAAGTGGTGTCCCACAAGGTTCTGTCCTGGGACCGCTCTTGTTCGGTATATACTTTTCCTAGGTACAGGCCAATGTGGGAGGACTATGGCTCACCAAGTTCGCAGACAACTGCAAACTAGGCGCCATAATCAACTCTCCAGCTGACACAAACATCCTTCAAAAAGGTCTCACAGAGACGGATAACTGGTGCCAGAGCCATGGTCTAAAGCTAAATGCCAAAAAGTGTATAGTCATACCCTTTGGCAAAAACAATGTGCCCACAAATTACCACATAGGCGGTAACCCATTAAATACAGAGAAAGAAATTAGGGATCTGGGGACCCAAATTGATAGCAATCTCTCCTTTGACAACCACATTGCCAAAGTGGTTAGAAAGACCTTTTACATAGCCCACCTCATCATGAAAGGATTCACCTCTAGATCAAGAGAGGTAATCGTGCCCCTTTATTCATCCCTCATCAGGCCCATCATAGAATACAATGCCCCTTTTGGGATGTACCTTACCCAACACCTGCAGCAATTAGAAAGACCCCAAAAGTACCTCACCAAGAGGATCAAGGGACTCAAACAGATGCCATATGCTGCTCGATTAAAAAAACTCCAGCTCTACTCAGTTGCATACCGCCTACTTCGAGGCGATCTATGCCTGACATATAAAGATATGTCCAGTCCAGAATTAATGGACATGCTCCACCTCAGTAAATATAAATCCCTTAGAGCCACATGCTCGAGGGACTTGAACCTCAGCACTGAAATAAATAAAACTTGCTGGAGGGACAGATTCATAACCCAGAGGCTCCCTTCGCTCTGGAATAGAATTCCAATTCATGTTAGGCAGAGCACCTCACTGAATCTCTTCAAGAAGAATCTTGATGAGTGGATGGGGGATCGTAGGTTTGTCCCGGGGATTACTTCCGTGTCACTATTAGACAGAGGCACAGCAAACTAAACCTTAAAAAGGGCACAGTATACTCAAATCAAAGGGTGGCGTAAGCCAAACAAAATCGGGCTAGGCTTATAATTGCCCCAGGGCAGATAGCCTAGTATAAACCTATGAATCTATGAACCTAAAGGCATTGGTAACCTCCAAACTCTGGACCCCACCCAGTTCGGTTTTGTGAAAGGCAGATCATGCCTTCTGAACCTGATCAACTTCTTTGAGGCAGTCACCAAAGCCATAGACGAGGGTAAAGTGGTTCACACAGCCTATCTTGACCTCGCCAAGGCTGTCGACACCATCCCCCATTCTGGAATTATAGCTAAACTCACTAAACTAGGTATAAATCCCTACATCACAAGATGGGTTGCCAACTGGCTCACTGACAGAACCCACACTGTAAAAGTTACAGACTCCAAATCTGACTTCAAACCATGTGGAGTACCACAGGGTTCAGTCCTGGGACCTCTCCTGTTTGGTATCTACTTCTCTGAAGTACAGGCTAACACAGAAGGCCTCTGGCTAATGAACTTCACAGATGACTGCAAACTAGGAGCCATAGTCGAGTCCCCAAATGATGTGGACATCCTACAGAAGGGCCTCACTGAGACTGATGCCTGGTGTCAGAAGCATGGCCTCAAGCTCAATGCCAAAAAGTGCAGTGTCATCCCCTCTGGTAAAAACTCTGTACCTATGAACTACCACATAAACGGCAGTCTACTTAATGCTGAATGTGTGATAAGTGACCTTGGGACCCAGGTGAACAGTAGTCTCTCCTTTGATAATCATATCACCACAGTAGTCAGGAAATCCTTCTGTGTGCCACACCTCATCACAAAAAGGTTCTCATCCAGGAAAAAAGAGGTCATTGTTTCCGTCTACTTGGCACTCATTAGACCCATTATAGAGTACAACACCCCTTTTGGAATGTACCTCACAAGACATCTGTACCTCACAAAGAGAATTACTGGCCTCAAACAGATGCCCTACACAGACCGTCTCAAAAAACTCCAGCTTTACTCTGTAGCATATTGCCTACTCTGAGGAGACCTCTGCCTAACATATAAAGCTATGTAAAACCCAGAACTGTTGGACATGCTACACCTAAAAAAATCCCAATCCCTCCGAGCTACACGCTCTAGGGACCTAAACCTTGTCACCACAATAAACAGGACATGCTGGAGGGATAGATTCCTGTCCCAGAGACTTCCTATACTCTGGAACAAGCTACCCATCTATGTCAAGCAAAGTTCATCATTAGCACTCTTCAAGAAAAATCTTGATGAGTGGATGGTAAATAGGAAATACACCTCGGGGATCACTTCTGTGTCTCTGCTCGACAGGGGCACAGGAAATTAACTTTCTTGGGTGGCGTAAGCCAGGGGACCTTGTTGGCTAGGCTTACTTAGGCCCTTGGGCCGATAACCTAGTACCTACCTATGAACTTATGAACCATGCCCCTCATTTTGCAGATATGTACATCTGACATCCATTATAGTCACACATCTGTAAGTATGGATAGTAGCATATTCTGCTGTATATGATAGTAAAAGTGACAATTCAGTATATGTGTCAGGTCCTCCTGAATTTCAGTACATGAAACATGGCATGTATAAACAGTCACACTTCAGATCATTCACAATATGCAGGTTGTTAACACAACTGATCATTTCTAGAATTACTAGTATTATTGGAATGATTTTACAGGTGTGCTTGTTTATTCTCAATTTGTCTCCAATTTGACATCTGTGTATATTGCCATTACAACTTCATTGTTGTTTCCTTCATACAAAGGAAATGGTTACAGTTCTTCAACCTGTATGTATGTTCAAACATCAGTTCATTTCTATGTAAAATGTTGCTTTTGTTAATTTTCACAGTATACATGACAATTCTAGTGAAGTTCCACAATTGTGCACTGCCTGCAGTATATGCAATGTCCCCTACTATATCTGCTTTCCCTGGGAACGGTCTCACCTCTCAACTTTAGCTGTTATTTATGAAATTCACTCACTTTATTACTCTGTAGCTGTGTCCCCGTCATTTCCTTTTATCAACATTTCGATTTTTAAAATCTTGTAGATGTATCCTTGAGTGAGCACAACTTAATGTGGCTAGTTGTGCGAGACCTGCTGCATATGAAGGTGAAGAAATTCAAACCGTATGATCAGTAGTGCTTTCATGCTATTTGGCTAGGAATAGTTACTGGTTGTTGTTTTATGTAGTCCGAAGACTTGTGCAGTCATTATGGAGTCTCAGAGACAGTTTGAGAATGGACTTGCTTTCCTTTACTAAAGAGGTTCATCACATAAGCACATGTCCCAGTTCCAGCTTCAGTGATACTATTTTCTCAAAATATGCTGATGCTTTCTGTGACAAGCTAGGCAAGCTTCCAGTTTTGTATTCCATGAAGTTAGACCTGGAGGTCAGCCCAGTGGTCAGACCGGCAAGAAGAGTTCCAATACTTGCATGAAAATATCATTCTCTTGTTCAAATATTCTCCAGTTTTCCAGTTCTCTGTACTGTTGTTAACTGTTGATTTTTCTGCATTACTTTTGTACATAATTTAAAAATGCTGCTATGATCTTAACTAGTTATGTGAGTAAGACACCTATACAGCGGATATTAGTGATAGTCAAACTGTCTTTGCCTACCTGTAATTATTACTTATTGCTTTATCTCTCTCAACCCTCAGTGTTTTTACCTCTCTCTTTCCTGAATTATTGCTTTTAACTAGTCCCCCTCCTCTTTGTTTTCATAGCCCTAAAGGACCTTTTCCCTGTGGTATTCTTATGGCCACAGTAACAGCAACACTGGGTTGTGGACCTTAACTGATACCCTGCAACTTTGACCATCGGTCCAGGAGCCAGCAAATAAGCTTAAACATAATACCTCAGAAGTATGTGTCCCCGTGAATAACTACTACACGATAAGCTAGTCTTTTGATTAATGTTAGAGTAAATAATATAACAGATAATTGCAGTGTTTTCCCGCTAGTCGCTACAAAAAGCAGACGCCAGCAACCCCAAATCTTTCTCTTTGGCTACCCTCACCCTGCATACTATTTCTGTGCTATTCTCCTTTCCCTTACTTCACTCTTCCTCTGAACAACATGTCTAGTCTCGCTCTATCGCTAGTATTTCTGCCCTGTTTTGCTGCCTTTAGTTTCTTACTTACTGCCATTGTAAAAATATCTATTTAATTTTTCTTTGACCTGCTATTTGCTGTTATTAATACCTCTCTCTCCTGCTATAGTCTCACTGCCTATTCTATTTCAGCCTTTCAGCAATGACTTTCCTTTAAGTACATCTACCTGTGCAGCTTGTGGCCAGTGTTCTCTTGTAAGCGTTTCTGCTTATATTTTTATACTGACTATTCTTTCAGCAACCTTACATACTTACTTCCAAACTTGCTGTCCACTCTGTTGAATGTTTCCAGGCAGACCTGCCTTCTACCTCCCTTTGGCTCTCCATACATAACCTAGCAATTAGCTGATTTCATTCTTACCTAAGTGACAGACGACAAGCTGTACTATGGAATGATAACCTATTGTCCCTTTTACCAGTTACCCTTGGAGTCCCACAAGGATCTATATTAGGTCACCTCCTATTCTCCATATTCATTAATGACCTGTACAAAGTCATCCCAGATGCAACTTGTATTCAGTAAGCAGATGACTCCACCCTAATCTACTCTGCCACCTCCTCCACAGATTTACAGTCTTTATCCCAAATCACTTTCGACAAAGTAGAAAACTGGCTCACTGGTCGCTGACTACTATTAAACCCAAATAAAACCAAACTAATACTCTTCTCCCCCACTCGCAAGACCCCCTCACCATCTCTCACCATAACATCTAACAATGGCATCATAATTTCCCCAGAACCTAGTACTAAACTACTGGGAGTAATCATCGACAACAACCTTAAGTTTGATGCTCACATAGACAAAACTATTAAAACAGTTAATAAAAAACTAGGCTCTTTATACAGGATTAAAAAATTCCTAACCCCATCTGCTAGAACTGTTATTGCCTGTACACATCCGCTATCAACCCTTCTTTATGCCTCACCCATCTTTATAAACCTAAGCAAATCAAACCTCAATAAATTTACTAGCTGCTACAGTAATATTACCAGATTTACCACAGTATCAGCTTATAGAACCCATCACTGTCTTAACTTTCAATCATTAGACTGGCTAGAATTACCCTGCCAACTGCAATATAGCCAACTAATAGTTGTCTACCAACCAGACAGTACAACCATAGTGAAAAATAGTATCACCCCCTACAGTATCCTAAAGGCCCTTTGCTCATCCAATAATATGCTAGTACAAACTGTTAAAACCAACAATTCAGCTGGTGAATCACTATTCTCCAACTCTGCCAGTAAAAACTGCAACCTACTTCCTGCTGACATCACCACTGACCCCTCCTTATCCCAATTCAAAATATCCCTTAGGAAATACCTAAAAATGCATTGGCTTTGTCCCCGGACAAACCCTGACTAACCCACACCCAAACATAATCTATAAATGAGAACCAAATTACAAGAATAAAACTCTGATCCTCTGTTTAGAATTTTGTATATCTCTCACCTACTGGAAGATATAAAGTTAAGATGATACCATGTATGTTAACCACCTTAATGTATGTGTTTCCCTTTTTTTAAGATGAAATCGCTATTTCTTTCTCAGCTACTAACTTCCAACCTTTCCTGTGTGTATGTGAGAAAAACATGTACTTGTGTGTACATATCGCTAAACACATTTCAATTTTGTGATAATTCACTGTAATAATTTCACTGTATTTACACTTATGTACATTTGGAGCTTTTCTTCCCGGGCCTCCTCTGAAAATGGACCTGTATCCAGTCGGACTTTCCTGGTTAACAAATGTAAAATAAATAAAATAAATGAATAACTAGCTATGCAGAGCAGAGTTAAAGCTCAGTTGGATAAAATGGTGCAGCAAGATCCAGTTACAGAACCAACTGAATGAGTGTCATCTATGCTAGCAACTCACAAAAAAGGCTCAGATGAAATCAGAATATGCATATAAAGCATTGAAAAGACCTAATCATCCCATGCAAACCATCGAGGAAGTCACAACCCTAATACCAAATGCCACTGTATTTTCCATCTTGGTTGCAAAGAGTTCATTTTGCAAGTAATACTTGATCGCAAATCTTCACTACTGACTACATTCAGTACCCCATTTGGAAGATATAGATTTCTCAGGATGCCATTTGGAATAAATTCTGCAAGTGAAGTCTTCCAGCATGCAATGGAACAGATCTTTTCAGGTTATCCCTGTGCTATAATAGTAGACGATTTATTACTTTAGTTTAGTTTACCTTAGTTCTCTTCCTACCTCTTACTTTAAACTTTTCACGCTTGTTGCACTTTTCTCCTTTACTATCTTCTCCCATAGTCCATTTAAACCTTGCACGCATCTCCTTCCATAGTCCTTATAAACCCTTTACCTAGCCTCCTCTCCACCTCCACTACTCCTACATTAACCCTTACTCACCCAGGTTTACCCTCTCTTTTCTTTCCCCTTTCCTCTCACTCACAACCTCTGCCTTTTTACTTACTGTCTCCTGTTCTTACGTCCTACCTTACTGATTGTTTTTTTTTTCACTGCTTTTACCTTACTTGGGTCTGCCCCACTCCGTTCACCCTGCAGGCTCACTCTGCTCCCCATACCCTACCCCCAATTCCCACCCACCCCCAGTGGTCCTAGACGTATACTTCACTAAAAACTCCCCCTATTTTTCTCAACCTATCACAAACCTCCTCATCACTATGCTACTCCCCTATTTCTTTCTTTCCTAATTAGCTCTAATTACCTCTCATTTTACCTACTCCCTTACCTATCCTAACCATCTTCTGCACTAACTACTTCCCATATCTACCTCCTATACCACATCCTCTAATTTCTTTTTTGCATATTTTATACCCTGCTCAATCTCTTGAAACATTCTCTCCTACTTTTCTACTTCACCTACTCACACAAGCTACTCTCATCTCATATCTACTCACTACTATGGCCACTTTTATGTCAAAGGTTCCCGCTCAAAAAAATTCTTTAATCCAGATAGCTTCCTGAACGAATTGCAAACATGTGACTGGTCACCACTGACCCATCTTGAACTTGATGAGGCTATGACCTACTTCAACACTAACTTTCTTCAAATCCTAGACTACCACGCACCTTACCACTCTACTAGAATTAGAACCAAATCTGCCCCATGGCTAACAAAACAAACTAAGCAAAAGATGCTTCTCAGAAACAAAACCTGGGCTAAATGGAGAGCTACCAAATGTTCATCTAATCACCTCCTCTTTAAACAGTTAAGAAATGCCACCAAGAAGGAAATTCTTAGAGACAAAAAAGACTTCTACCTTCACCTCCAACAAACCAGTCAACAAACTCCACAAATATTTTGGTCAGGGATAAACAAACTTCTTCAGCCAGGACACTCTACTACTCCTGTCCCAGCAGGTTTCAACCATAATAATTCCAACCAGATCCCTGATGCCTTTAATAACTATTTTACAGAAGCCATTCAAACCCTAGCCAATTCTTTACCTCCTTCTACTGCTTCCCCACCAAATACCTCCAAGACTTCATCTCCTACCTTTCATATACAACCTGTACCTACATCTCTCATCTATAAGCTACTTAAAAAACTGAAACCTTGCACCCCGTCTGCTGACCATCTCCCATCTGAATACCTACAAAACTATCTTCACATACACACTACTCTTTACTATCGCAATAGCCTCTCTTACCATACCCTATTCACTCACCTTCTTTGAAAATCTTACTCTACTTGAACAAAACCATCATTTCCAACAAACTTCACCATCTTCTTTCATCTGCACCCTTAACCACAGTAACATAACCTGTACCTCTAACTATATACTACCAAAATACCACAAAGCAACCCATGTGACTTACTTCACTATCAAAAAGAATTTTAATAATTCCTACAAAATCTTTAAATTTCTACACTATCCCCAGCGTCACCTCCTGCTAGACGGTGATATTCATCCAAACCCTGGCCCCAATAATGACAATAGCAATAACCTTGACAATGTAACTTTACCTAAGATTTCCACATTAGCTAAAGCACCTAACTCCCTCTTGATAGCTCACCTTAATATTAGAAGTATTAACAATAAAAATTCCCACCTGCATGCACTCCTTGATTTGAACTCATTTGATATTCTATGTCTTACAGAAACTTGGCTAAAACCATCTACTCTAGACCAGGAAATTACCCCTCCAGGCTATAATATTCTTAGATGTGACCACAAAACCAAAAAAGGTGGAGGCATAGCCATTCTCTATAAATCTAATCTCCAAGTTTCCCCCTTTAATGTGCTTCCATCATTAGACACCAAATCTTAAATGCTGTCTACCAAACTCCAAATCAACAACTCCAAATCTATCAACCTAATTTGCATGTATCTTCCCCCTGGTAACAATACTAATACTCTTGAAAACGTACTTAGTTACCTCTCCACCTAACTACCCCAGGAGACCATTGTACTGGGTGCCTTCAACATAGACTGGTTCACCTGCAGTTCCCAAAACCCTACTAACCACATAAATCTCTTTGGATTCTCTCAATAACCACCCCTACTAGAATCCACAAACCTAGCAGGAAAGAATCTACTCTTGACTGGATCCTTATTAATAACCACCCTGGCAATTACACTCCAGGAACCCTTCCCAACAATATCAGCGACCATATGCTTACTTACATATTTAGACAAAAACTCCATATCTCAATTCTCAACTACTCATAATGTCAAAAGTTCCCGCTCAAAAAAAATCTTTAATCCAGATAGCTTCCTGAATGAATTGCAAGTATGTGACTGGTCACCACTGACCCATCTTGAACTTGATGAGGCTATGACCTACTTCAACACTAACTTTCTTCAAATCCTAGACTACCACGCACCTTACCACTCTACTAGAATTAGAACCAAATCTGCCCCATGGCTAACAAAACAAACTAAGCAAAAGATGCTCCTCAGAAACAAAACCTGGGCTAAATGGAGAGCTACCAAATGTTCATCTAATCACCTCCTCTTTAAACAGTTAAGAAATGCCACCAAGAAATTCTTAGAGACAAAAAAAAAGACTTCTACCTTCACCTCCAACAAACCAGTCAACAAACTCCACAAAAATTTTGGTCAGGGATAAACAAACTTCTTCAGCCAGGACACTCTACTACTCCTGTCCCAGCAGGTTTCAACCATAGTAATTCCAACCAGATCCCTGATGCATTTAATAACTACTGCTTCCCCACCAAATACCTCCAAGACTTTATCTCCTACCTTTCATATACAACCTGTACCTACATCTCTCATCTATAAGCTACTTAAAAAACTGAAACCTTGCACCCCATCTGCTGACCGTCTCCCATCTGAATACCTACAAATTGCTGCAAAAGCTATAGACTACCCCATCTCTATCCTTATTAACAGAACTATCTCTGAAGGCAAAATCCCTACCATATGGAAAGTATCCCACATCATCCCTCTACATAAAGGTGGATCTTCTATTGAGCTTTCTAACTTTCGACCTATTGCCCTACTCTCCCCATTAGCTAAGATAATGGAAAAATGTATTCACAAACAACTACTTAACCACCTATTACAAAATAACCTACTAGCAAACTGCCAACATAGCTTCAGACCATTCCACAGCACAACTACTGCCCTTCTATCCTTCACTGACTATAAATAAAAATTGTAACAATAACTCCTTTTCCTCTGCACTATTTATTGACCTGTCAAAAGCCTTTGATATGGTTAACCATAACTTACTTCTAGACAAACTAAAATTCCATTTTCTTGATCTACAAGCATTACAATGGTTTAGGTCTTATCTTAAAAACAGACAGCAAGCAGTACTTTGGGATAACAATCTGTCTTCATTACTTCCAGTAAATATTGAAGTCCCTCAAGGCTCTATCTTAGGTCCCCTTCTTTTTTCCTTATTTATTAATGACCTACACATGAACATACCTCAAGCCACCTGCATTCAATATGCAGATGACTCAACCTTAATCTGTACTGCTAAGAATATAGCCTCCCTCCAGTCCCTCACCCAAACTGTTTTCCATAATGTTGAAAACTGGTTTACGCAACACTGCCTCCTCCTCCTAAATCCCAAAAAAAACAAAACTATTGCTTTTTACTCCAACTCATAAATCACCCAATACATTATTCTCTATAACCTCTAACAATGCTACCAACATAACCCTAGATACTACAACCCGCCTATTAGGTGTAACAATTGATAATCGTCTTAACTATGATGACCATATTAACTCCACCATAAAGTCTGTTAACAAAAAACTTGGTACTCTCTATAGAATTAAACCCTTCCTTACCCCTTCAGCCAGGAAAACTATTGCCCAAACCCACCTCATTTCTACCCTCTTCTATGCCTCTGCTATATATACTAACATATCTAAAAACAACCTCTCCAAACTTTCTACCTGTTATAATAGCATAGCTAGATTCATCACATGCTCTCCCTTTAAAACTCACCACTGCCTTAACCTCAAACAACTAGGATGGCTAGAACTGCAGAACCATATACTCTGTCAACAGTTACTTATCACTCAAAAGATCCTATACCACCCCAATTATACCCCTATCCTCACTAATCTGATTTCACCATATAAAAATCTAGCTACACTACGTTCTGCTAATAAACTCCTGGTCTCCTCGATTAAATCTAACAACAAAGCTGGCGACTCACTTTTCTCAAACACTACAGGTAAAACTGGAATCAGCTTCCTCCTGAACTATCCACCCTAGCTTCTACTTCTCTATTCAAAAAACATATTAAAGAACATCTTAAAACTCCGTGGCTTTATCCTTGTGCTAACCCAGACTGAAATCTGTTTCCCCTCCTGCTCATACCCTTTTCCCCACTCCCCTAACCTAGGCCTCCAAATCTAATTACTTCTCTTTTTTTTTTTTCATAGTAAGAGGATATAATATAAGGGCTTTACTCTGTCTTGCTTATACCCACTTTTGTGTTTAGTATAATTGTTTTTTTATTTAGTTTAACTTTTAATGTAATATCTATAGTTTATAATTATAATACTATAATTTTCTTTTAACCAATGCTACCTCTGTACTGTTATTATACATGTCTTTGCTATACATTGTTAACTTTGTCACTGTTCATGCTTGGAGCTTTTCTCCCTGGGCCTCTACTGAAAATGGACATATATCCAGTTAGACTAGCCCGGTCAACAAATGTAAAATAAATAAAAATAAATAAATTAGTCGGAAGCAATGGTGAAGCAGAGCATGACAGAAACCTCAAGAAAGTTCTCGAGAGAGCACATGAGGTGAACTTAAAGTGCAATCCTCTGAAGTATAATTTCAGACTACCAGAAGTTACATATGTAGGCCATTTACGATCAGACCCATCCAAGCAAGCAGCTATTCTTGACAGGCCAGCACCTGATAATGTTCAAGCTCTACAGTGTTTCCTTGGTATGGTTAACTATTTGGGCAAGTTTATACCAGATTTTAGTGAACTGACAGTACCTTTAAGATAGCTGATGTGCAAAAATGTTGCATGGCCATGACTAGAAGAACACCAGAGAGCATTTGATTATCTTAAGCAGAAAATTCCTAGTCCGCCTACACTAAGGTACTATGATGTCAATAAACCAGTCACTCTTTCCTGTGATGCATCGTTTGGTCTCGGCACAGTTCTTCTTCAAGAGAGCAGAGCAGTAGCCTATGCATGTCGAACTCTTACCCAAACTGAAATACAATATGGTCAGATTGAGAAGGAACTTTTGGCAATTGTGTTTGCATGTTCAAAGTTTCATAATTATATTTATGGTTGAGATATCCAGATTAAAACTGATCAACTTCTAGTTACTGTTTTAAAGAAGCCCATGCATTCCACTCCAGCAAGATTGCAAAGAATGATGCTCTTATTACAAAAGTACAACTTCAAAATGGTCTATACAAAAGGCAAACTTCTTTATCTGGCTGATACCCTATCCAAATCACCCAGAAATACAACAGAACAGTTTTATGCAGAAAATTTTGACTTTGATGTCATGGAAGTGCATAATTTTTTAACCACGAGACTTGACGGGCTGCGAGATCATACAACGACTGATTCTGTTTTGCAAAAGCTCTGCACTTGTTTTTTTTCTTTTTGTCATTTTTAATTTATTTTCATTTATTTAAACTGCATTTGCCTTAATATTGCTACACTCTCAAGTGTGCTAGCTTGTACTGCTTTTAACATGTTTTTGCTATTGTTTTAACTGCTTTTCTGCAACCCCCCCCAAAAAACAAAACAAAACAAAAACATTTCTAAGCTTGTTTCTCACCTTTCCTTTAACTAGTCTAGTCCAGATACAGATGTGCTGTATTCAGGACTGTTTTATAAGTTTCTGAGCCCCCCCCCCAGACCTTTCTGTGTTGGAGGGAAGCCTTCTAGCTTATCAGTGGGAATGGTATGCACTAGGTAGCCTATCTACCACAAGAGGAGTGCTTTTTGGTCCAGAAATTGTAGTTTATTGGCCATTTGGGCAGTTTTTGCATCCCTTTCAACTTTCTGGTTTGAAAGTCTGTGTTTGTGCGGGTTTGTGCACCGAGCAGCCGTGCTCAGCTGAGGTAAACTATTACCGGTCCCAGAATGTCTGCTCTTCAGTTTTTCCTTTAGAACGTGCTTTTTCTTTTACTTCTTGCACTTCAATTAGCATAATTGGCTAGCACTTTAACAGGCTTTTGTAGCATTTATTGTAGCACACTTAGGTGCTATCAGCACTAACTGTTCCTATGCAGTAACAGCACCAGCACTTATTAGTTATGACCACCCCTACTGGTATGATTGTAGAGCAATTTCCTGTGCTTTCTCCTGTTAACCTGGTGCACTTGGGCATTCTGAGACAGTGTGGCAACTGTCTAGTGTACACAGACAACCCTCTCCTCCTACCTCCCAACACTCATACATGTGAGAGATGCACGTATATCACCAAACTGGAAGCAGTGCACGCTCCAACCAAGACCATACTAGATGGTCAAGAGTAGAAGGTCAAGACCTGCAACTCACTACATAGAACACACAGCCCTCCAAAACACCAACCATCACAACCCACACACAGAAACACAAACCATACATCCACCATCATGGAGGATCTCAATAAAAATTTACCCAAACAACAGAGACCCCCGAGACAGGAACACACTTGACCACCACAACACAAGACCAACCCCAGAACACATAGCTCACCACCACAGTGTGCCCCTCAACCTAAGCCCTTAAGGCAAAACACTTTGCCCAATGTACTAATCATAGGAGACTCACTTGTGAGGCACACTGATGTCCCACTCACTAGGTTGAACAAGGAGAAAGTGACAGTCAGTTTTCTATCAGATGCCAAGATCTGCCACATAACACATGCACTCAGGTCACTCCACAACAAGTACAGATATGACTCAGTCATTGTCCATGTGGGTGTGAATGACCTGAGATGTACCTCCCTGGACCACATGAAAAGTTATGAGATGGAACTCTCAGATTATGCGGCCCAGGCAGTTATGACCCTAGCCCTCAGCAGTATTCTACCATCACCCAGAATGATACCACAGTATGAGCAGAAAATGATTGACTTCAACAATTGGCTATGTTTCTGGTGTCATTCTAAGGGGATCCAGCATCTGTCTGCCTGGGATGACATAATCAACAGACCTTGATGCTTTTCCAAAGACGGCCTGCATCTGTCACCCCTGGGATTCTGGGTACTGGCTAAGGGTCTTGCCACCCCTATAGTGCCTTTTTTAGGCAGTGTTTCAAAGACCAAAATTCCACTGTAAGAGCTACAAACAAATGCAGTCTGAGGGTCATGCTGCTCAATGCTAGAAGTCTAAATCTCAAGATGCACTCACTCAAAGCTCTCCTCAAAATGGAGATTGTTGACATCTGTGTTGTAATGGACACCTGGTTTAAAGAGGCAGAAAGCACCCCTGTGCTCCCAGGCTACAACTCATTCCACACCTTTTGGCCTCAGAATATGGCCAGAAGCTCCAAAGGTGGTGGTGTCTCCGTATTCTTAAAGGATATGCATACCTCTAGACAGGTAGCCCAGCATAATGCATCCAAGATACTTCAGGTGCAACTAACACTGGGTAAAATGGCGATACAAGTCATAGCCTACTAAAGAACCCCAAATATATCCCTAGACTCTCACTCCGAGTTCCTAAGCACCCTGGAATCTATCAAGGTCCAACCCAATACTTTCATACTGGGTGACTTCAACTACCCTTCCATCAACTGGGAAAACTATTCAAGTACCAATGGACAGGCCCAACACTTTCTGGAATTTATCAATTCCAGTGCTCTTGACCAGCTCGTTCTGACCCCCACTAGAGGAAGCAAAATTCTCAACCTGGTTATCACCAGCATGGGAGACCATTACTCCACATCTATAGTCAATTCCTCCCTGATTAAATCCGACCACAAACTGATCACCATGGAAATCTCCATTTCACCTACAACCCCCTGCTAAGGTGACCACTCTGAAAAACTTCTCTAAAGACGACGTTGGGCTCCTAAATCAGAGCTGGCTAACTTCTCGGCACCCATGCCAATAGAAAATACCTGAATGACTGCTGAGTCATACACCAATGCACTGTACGAGCATGTACACAAATGCATGGACCTTGCCATACCAAATAGAACTAAGATGCTCTCCTCCAAAACAAGGAAGCCAATCTGGTGGTCCCCAGCCATTAATAAAATCTACAACAGAAGGAAGAAACTGTTGCAGAAAAAAATGAAGTCACAAGACTAGAAAACCTCCCTTATCAATCTCAACAAAAAGCTGAGATCCTTTATCAAATCCTCTAAGCCAGCTATGAGGGCAGAATTGTGGCTAAAAACCTCCAAGGCAATACCCAAATTTGGTCTGAGTTATTGCACAATGGCACCTCATATACTGAGCCATCAGATATAGCCAACATACTGTCTGACAGATTCAGTGCCAACTTTATCGTAGGTTTACCCTGGGAATCATCTCTGTATCACTGCTGTACAGAGGCACAGCAAACTAATGCGTATAGTATTCTCATCCTAAGGGGTGGTGAAAGCCACACACACTCTGGCTAGGCTTATAAATGCCCTAGGGCAGATAGCCTAGTATGAACCTATGAACCTATGAACCCCTCCCCCCAGGGCCCTATCACAATACCAGAATAAATCCTGGTACCCACCATTTCTTCGACACAGGTGAAAGCTGCAGTGTCCAAAGCCAAGATTACAGCATCCATGGGACCTGATAATATCCCTGGCTGCATCCTGCATGAGCTACAAAATGAACTGGCACCACATCTGTGTGCCCTGTTCAGTTACAGCCTTACCTCAGGCTATGTCCCTAATGAATGGTGCACTACTACAGTCATCCCGCTCCATGACGTGGGAGCAACTACAGATCCCGGGAACTATCATCCCATTAGCCTGATGAGGCTGGTATTTAAAGCTATGGAGCACATCATCATGGACCTGCTTAGCAAAGATATAGGCAATCTCCAAACTCTTGACCCCACACAGTTTGGCTTTGTCAAGGGGAGATGCTGCCTGTTGAACCTGGTTGGCATCTTCGAGGCAGTCACCAAGGCTGTGGATGAGGGTAAGACAGTGCATACAGCCTACCTCAACCTGGCCAAGGCCTTTGATACCATTCCCCACTCAGGTATCATTGATAAACTTACTAAACTAGGCATCAATCCTTACATCACTAGGTGGTTTGCAAATTGGCTCACAGACAGGACCCACAGAGTGAAAGTTGCGGATTCCAAGTCAGACTCTCAACCAGTCACGAGTGGAGTCCCACAGGGCTTGGTCCTGTGCCCTCTCCTATTTGGAATCTAGGTAGGATGGCCGTGAAAGCAATCCAGTGTACCACTGAATATATCCAGATTTTCCATTGTGGTCACCCAGGGTCAAAATCTACCAAAAGAAATATGATAAAGGACTAGTATTTTGGCCTTCTCTAGCAAAAGACATTGACAAAGTGCTTTCATCTTGTTCAGTATGCAATAGTACTAGACTGCATCTGCAAAAAGAGCCACTACAGCTAAGTCAAGTTCTTGAACTACCTTGGTCAACAGTAGCCACTGACATATCCGAGTAGAACAATCAGCATTACTTAGTCTTGGTTGACTCTTATTCGAACTGGTTTGAGATTGATTTGTTGCCTATCCTAACGTCTACTACTGTTATTGCTAAGTTGAAATGTCATTTCTCCATCCATGGCAGTCCACATAAGCTTGTCTCTGATAATGGTAATAAATTTAGTAGTCAATTGTTTTAGAAATTTGCAAAAGAATTGGACTTTGTACATGTTACTAGTAGTCCTGAATACCCACAGTCAAATGGTCTAGCTGAACATGCAGTATCGAGTGCAAAGCAATTACTAAAGAAGTCAAAGCGTGATAATACCGATGTCTTTTTGAATTTACTTAATTTCAGAACCCTGTGATGATATACTTGGCTTGCCTGCTCAAAGACTTCTAGCTAGGCAAACCGGAACAACTTTGCCTATCAATTCCAGTTTGTTGAGGCCTAAAGCTAAGAACAACAGAGCAATTAAAGCACTCTTTCCAGAAGTCCAGTTATGATAAAATGGGCAGATTTCTTCTTCCATTGAAAGAAGGAGAGACAGTGAGGATACAGACGGTGAAAGATTTCTACCGGACTGGTCAAGTAACAAGTATGTGTGCTGAGCTGAGATCCTATTTTGTGGAATCAGATGGTGTGGCGTACAGGAGAAATTGCAGACTTCTTTTCCTGTATCAGAACTGATATCGCAGCATTGTTCTTGTGATACAGACTATAGATCTCAGACCAATCCAGACAGTGTTCCTCTTGCAGAACGTGTCTTAACGTTCACTTCCGTTCCTGATTGTGTTCCTGATGTGCCCAAGGTTAATTTCAGCAGAGACAGTCCCAGTTGCTAAACCTAATTCTCAGTTCTATGTCACATGATTTAATCACATCTCTAGATCTAGTGTGAAATGCACAGCAACCTGAACATATTTGTCTATATGTATTTAATTCTATGTAATTGCATGTCAAAGAAGTAGCTTGTATTTATTGCATGTCGATCAATGTTGTCAATGAAATATGACCCATTTCTCAAAGTGGGAGGATGTAGAATATGTATGTGAGTTGTACCTATAAGAAGCATTTCCAAGGTCAGCACATGCATATAAATAGCAAGCACATGCTAGCTTCAGTGCCATTTTGAGAGTGCAGCCAGAGAGAGAACATGTATAAGAGAAATAGTCAGTCTGTTTATAAGTTTACCTAAGTTAAAGTTATTTGCCTCAATACTGATGTGTTTGTACATAATAAAGCTGCTTGAACAAAACCCATGCATGTTCATCTGTTTTATCCTGACTGGGTGAATGGCAAGTGTGTTTTATGCATCTGTCTGTGTGTATGAGTGAATGTGTGCATGAAAGCAGAGTGTATGTCTGTGTGAAAGAAGAGCTTGTGGGTGTATGAGAGAGAGTGAGCAGTGAGATTGATCTAGGCGTTAGTTTACACTTGCTAAGCAGTGTTTTTGCTGTTTAGCGAGTGTAAAATAAAAGTCAAAGAAACTGAAAAAATGTGTCTGTGTATGTTTTTGTCTGCGTGTGAGTGAATGCGTACATGAAAACAGAAGAGTTTGTGTGTATTTATGTTTCTGCCTGCATGTGTGAGTGAATGTGTGCATGAAAGCAAAAGAGACTGTGTGTGTGTGTGTGTGTGTGTGTGTGTGTGTGTGTGTGTGTGTGTGTGTGTGTGTGTGTGTGTGACATAGACAGAATGAAAAGTGAGAGTGATCAGCACCAATGATGTTTGCATACCTCTCGACCTCTTGCACACTAAAACTAGACAAAGCCACAAATAATAGAAACAGATTTTAAATACTGCTTTTATAAACATAGAAAGTCAATAAGGTTGCTATTAGGTTTATGTACCTCTCGACCATAACACTCAACCTCTTGCACAATAAATCTGGACACATACCCCTCAACCTCTTAGAGCAAGAAATCTGGACAAAACCAAAAATAATGGGGGGGACAAAGGCCCAAAAATAGGGATACATTTATGTACTGCTCTTACAAACTTAGAAAGTAGATAGAAATACAGGTTTTCCATTACCATGTATTTTATGAAGGGTGTGAAGTCTGAAACTCAACTGTCTGTCATTATTTTCTGACATCAAACCTCAATGATCTACTACTTATTTGCCAGAAAACAACAGTCTTATGAGAAACAGACCACAAATATGAGGCAGAAATCTGAACATTATGCGAAAATGTTTACAGTTGAGAGGTATGCTGGACAGAGCCAAATAATAGGGACAGATTTTAAATATTGCTCTTATAAATTTAGAAAGTCAATAAGGTTGCTATTAGATTTACGTACCTCTTGATCATAGTAGATCAATGTTATGCTGTTAAGCAGAATGTACACTTTTTTTTGGGGGGGGGGGTAATTATTGTCAATTGTCTTTTTATTGTACTTTGGAGCTTTTCTCTCTCTGGGTCTCAGCTGAAAATGGACTTCTAGTCCAGTCAAGTCTCCCTAGTAAATAAATAAATAAATAAATATTATGCACTTTATTATATGCACTAGATGGCTGGTCTGTTGTCATATATAAAACTGGTCCTTGGTGCAAAAAAGGTTGGAGACCACTGCTCTGGATGATTCTTTTTACTGAGACTAAATTTCTAGAAGTGGTTTTCATACTCTTATGCAAATTTCAAACTATAATACTGTGCTGCACTTGTTTAATATATTTGCAAGCAAATAAATCATTGTGCATTAATATTTTAAAATTTCAGGGGCAAAATGTAAATATCAAAGGGTGTATCTAAAAGTTGCTCTAATGCAACTGAAAACATTGTAAGCTTTCTTACTGCTGTCTGCGCTTCCTGTCTGAAGTAAGTATTGGCTGTCACTGGCCCATAAGAATCATCAACTGCAACAGGGAATCGATCAATATTTAGGAAGCATTGTACTCAGCCATTCTGGCATGGGAAGAGGTGGCATCTGTGTAAAGTTACTCAGTCCCTGGGATTCATGAAGCTTGTGCCAGGCGCAGGCATAGTGTAGGCGGTATAATGCCAAATATGACCGCTGAGCGATTCAGGTACAATCCAATTCCACGTGCACTATCAGCGTACGCCATATCTGTACAGCCCTCGGCACAGGTATGCTAATCACCCCATGTGCAGTACTGCACCATGCAAATGAAGGTACATAGTGATTCATGAAGTGGTGCAGACATAGCATAAGCCCACAGAAATGTAAACCAAAAAAAAACGGTTTACATTTTGCCAAACAGAACATCAGAGCTATTAAAGCGGACCAGACTCATGCATTACAAAGTTAACATATGCCAATGGCTAAATATACAGCCAATGGCATAAGAAACGATGCACAACACCTAAAAAACAACATTTAATGTCATGTCCACAGTAACGCAAAGTACAACTGCAGGGCATGTGTGCGCAAATGGGAACACAAGGAAAATATACACAAATGTCTTAAAATCGCAATGTAATACAAATCATGATTTCACCATAATACTCAATGGTATGCATGGTACACCACAACCAAGCTGCAAGGGTTGCTAAGGGTCTGTGACAGTGTTCGGCACGGTAACTATGAATTAGTAGTCAGTGCAATGCAAATGAGGCAAGTAATAGTGAATCGCAAATGTCCCGCCGGACTAAGGATGTACCATACGGCGCAGCGCTACAACACCGAGGAGTGGTTTGGAGGTATACATGACATCAGCAGTGGGGTGTGCCACCGTAGCTGTAAGCACATTGGAGCAATGGAAATCTGGCTTGCCCATTGCTAAGCAAAGCCGCAGGATAGGGGTGGGGATGTAGGTATAGCATCATTTAGCTAAGAGCACATATGGTGCCCGAAAGCACATGTGTATGCGGATGAAAACGTGCCCGAAACCCGGTAAGTGGATGCACGCGCCACGCACCATAGCTCAAACAGGAAGGTTAGGGGAAGAAAATAAGGAAATGCCGCAGTAGGGTAATTGGAGTACAACTGAGCAATTAACACCTATTAACTCAAAGTGGGCAATCAACGGCAGCTAACAAGTCTGCTCGCAGCAACCTGCAGAACAGGATAGGGGAGGTGTCAGATTGCAAAGAAAAGAGAACTGTCATAGCAGAGCAAAGCAAACCTGCAGTAGATCGGCCATAGAACACATGTTGTAAGATAAGCCAGGTTTTGGAAAGTACAAATGAAAGCAGGCTGCTGGATGCATGCCAGAAAATGGGAGGGGAAACATTAAGAAATGTTAAGGGAAGAGCAAGAGGTAATTCACGGCAGTCAGATGTAATTCAACACCAAAGGCACCACAATAGCAGTACCTGTGGTAAAACACATAAGATACCCTGTAGCTCCGATGGTACATACACACCCTATGACATCATCAGTGTTCACAACACAATAGGATAAAGTATGAAGGCACCTCACACACACCTGTGTATTCCCAAACACTGCACCATCGGTGTAAACAGATGGGGAACTTTTACAATGTACATGTTGGGAGCTGCCATAGCTGTGATTCATCACCATGTGTTAGAGACTGAAGGTGTTGTGGAGGATGATGCTGACAACCACCGCATGCTCTGGAGGAGGAGAAGAGTGTTCAGACCAAGGCTAACCTACCAGGGGCTACATGATCTGGAGATAGTAGAACATTGCAGGGTGGACAGGGATATCTTACAGCAAATAGTTGAGCTGTGCCGGCCACGCCTGAGATCCAGAAACAACAGAGGGGAACCCATCCCAGTGGACACAAAGGTATGTGTAGGCTTGTGAATACTAGCCACAGGTACCTTTCAAAGGCCAACTGGAGATATAATGGGGATCTCACAGGCATCAGCATCCAGGGTACTACACCAGTTCCTGGATGCTATGTTACCACATGCCAATGAGCATATATACTTCCCCCAAACTCAGCAGGAGTTGGCCAGCAATATGCGTCTCTTCCACCAGGTGGAATACTACCCGGAGGTACTGGGTGCGATAGACTGCACGCATATGCATATCAAGTCACCACCCGGTGAGCATGGTAGGCGCTACATAAACCGCAAGGGATACCACTCCATCAACTGCCAGGTCGTGTGCAATGCCCAGGGCATTATTATGGATGTGTGTGCCGGCAGCCCTGGAAGCTACCATGACTCCCACATCTGGCATGCCTCACAGCTGTATCAGGTATTTGTCAGGGAGGACATCCCACATGGCCACGTTGTGGGAGATGCTGGCTATGCACTGGAGCCTTGGATGATGACTCCAATCAGAAATGCACACACACACCCATGCAAGAACGCCATAATGAGGTACATGCACAAACCAGAATCATCATAGAGCATGTGTTTGGGATGCTGAAATCATGGTTCCATTGCTTGGACATATCTGGTGAAGCCTTGCAGTACTCTCCAGGCATGTGTGCCCACATCTTCATAGTATGTGCCATGCTACATAATATGATCCTGTGGAAACAGCTGCAGCAGGGACATAATGGTTAAGGCCCTCACAGCCCACCACAAGTGCCAAGGCCATCACAGGCACAGAGGGATTCAGACCACGCACACCCTGTGCCAGCCCCAGTAGGCAGACGGAGGCGTGCCCAATATGCCCACGCCTTGGCAAAGAGGGAACGTATAGCACATACACTGACAGTGTAGGCCCCTATGGACTGACACACTTCTCCACCTGCACACACAGTAAACTGGATGGCACACACACACGACCACCTGTAAATTGTAATGTATAGGTGGCCTACTGTGTGAATCCTACATAGGCAGCCCTCAACCATTGCACACACAATAGCTATTGGAACAAGGAATGTCAACACCTGAACAGTACACACACCTAACAGCATATGTTGATACTGTATGTATAGGTTCCTAGGTACATCGGTAGGTACATGCCCAATTGTCAGAGGCCATTCATCAACTGAGGCAAACAGTGTCTGCTGTCGCCACCACATCGATTAACCAACTGTCCCTCAGTGGAGCAGAGGCAATTGCGGGATCCATGTGTGTACTCACTGTTCCCCACACACTCTGCATGGCTTACCTGGTGTGTTAATGAGGGGCTCCATATAATGCAATCAGGGATGTAGTGGCAAAGCATGGGGAGTACCCATGACAGGTATCTGTCACCCCAGCATGCTCCACCTATGGCTGTGTGAAGGTGTAGCACATTATAGTGTGTGTGACTCACTGAGACATACATTACCAATGCTGGAGCACATCCATTAAACATCACTTGGACATACCATTAATAGGTCTCATCCATATGTAAACTAAATGAGTTACACATTTGATTGCAGTATGGAGTAACAGCCATAGTACAGTCCACATACAAAACACCATAACACGTGTACAAATCCCAGATGCCCAACTGGTAAATGCCCTGACTGTCGTGCATGTTCCTGGTCCCATGTCCTGCAAGGGATGTTACGTAATCCCGAAGACATGAATAATGGATGATGGATGCAGGTCATCAGATCAGGTATAGCACATGTCAGAGGGATTATGTGTTGGCAAGTGCTGATAAGCGTAGTTTAAACATGAATATACGAATATGCGCAAAACAGGGCTAAGCTTTTCTGAATATCGTGCAGATCAAGGTCAACAATGTCCAGAACAGGTGAAACTAGCATTATTCACCCCTGTGCTAATAGTGCCTGCTCTGAAGGATAAAACGATCACTGCCAGGAGTAGAACACGCAATCATGTACACAATCACCTAACACTAAGCTACCCGAGATGTACCAATGGCAGGTGTGTATTGTGACAGGTTAAAACACAAACGTACGGAGTCCAGGAAACATTATACACCAACATGTACACAATGAAAGGTATATATATATATATATATATATATATATATAAAAAGGGTGATAGAGAGATATAAGTTGATATATATGTATTCACCTATATCTGCAAATATATAGATAGGTCAACGACATGTACACAACCATGGAGGAACAAATAAATAGGATACTGCCAACTATCGAATGTGTCACATACCGACACGCGTAATCATGAGGCTGAAAGACTGAAAGACCACAGTACCGGAACACTAGAACCGAGAGTAATATTATCACAATGTTAAGGGACATTTAGTTATCGCTGCCGGTGCTGCGGTCCAGGTAGGTACTGTGTTCAACTGTGTTTGTGATTGCTGTAGTCTGTGTATGTGAGTGTTGAGGGTGCTGTGTGCATTTCTTTGGGACTGTAACGTGTGTGTGTGTGTGTGTGTGTGTGTGTGTGTTTGTTTGCATCATGTGTCTGTTAGTGCTAACTCAGAGGTAGATCATTATGGTAGGTGTGGCCATAGCTGGCCGTAGGCATACGGTTACTACCTGTCCCACTTTAAGAGGGACAGCCCCTCCCTTGGCAGTTGTGTCCTGACAAAAAAATATTAAAAAGGGCAAATGCCCGAGATTGTAGGACATAATTATGTCCCATATATTATGTAATAGTTGCATTAAATAGTTATGCCTGTATCTAAAATACGTAAATGTTACATGAAACATAAGTAGCTAAAGTGCTTCAAGAATAAGTATGTATTCAGGATAAAAGTATGTTCTATCCTGTGTACTGACCGTGGGTATGTGTCGGCTTGAAAACACCGATGTGTGTCCTGCAAATGTCCCACTATGGCCATTTGAAAAGGTGGCAACCCATGCCAAAGAGGTTCAATCACCAACACAACTGCAATGAGTGCAAATATCTGTGACAGAAATACATGAGACAGCTGTCATTTAGTAACATTCCCTTACATATCGATGTATTTCCGGAGGTATTGAAGTATCAACCTCAGCTGCATGCTATATAGAAACCAATTAACAATGGCTCAATGTATAAGCCCGTAACAACCATAGTTTCTCAGTCTACTAAATGATAGATCTTCAATTAGGGAAGGAGCCCACACACACATATGATGGAATATGTAGAAATGCAGTCCCCACAAACCTGTATATGCTATGTACACCCACCTACATCTTCCCCACATCCGAAACAATTGCAATACAGACTGTAATAACATCACAAACATCCACTCACTCAATTACATCTGCAGAACCGTTAACATACCTTGTGAGAGACACATTTGTAATGGCACCATGTGAAATCGTAGCTGTTGTATAATGGAACAGATGGCGATGTTACAGGTTTTGTTTGCAGTAGTCCCTTATCAGACGGTTGAGATGACAGGTACACTCACATGTAGAACCACATACTCTAGCCGTCACACAAAATCCACGGGGGACATGAATTCAAAATATCCATGTCTCTCCAAATAGCAGTTGCAATTCCTCACAACAAAACACATACAGGCCGTCTCCCCAAAGGTAGGGCAAAAGGGCAACGCCCAAGTGGAGAATTCAATTATACCCCACTGTTGCCGCATAATTGGCGATTGGAGTAGTGGCACAGCTGATGTGCATGTAATAATTTACTCAGGAACACCAATTGGTGGCAGGATGCCACATGTTACAGGTATCGACGTATATAAGGATGCCTTGCCATAGATTCAAACCGTAAGCTCATACCATAAAACTGTTAAACAGTAAAGGTGTAAGAGAGATATTTTACGAAGGAAACAAGGTATGCAGAACACTCAGTATGTCAATGTATGTAGAGCCTGTTTTGTAGTAATTAAAGTGTACGCAATGCATAAAGTGGGAAAAGGTATTATGTAGTTATGTCTTGTTAAGCATAGTAACGCTTGTAGAAATTGTGTGTCCTGCTGTGGGCCACAAGGTAAACATCTCATACACCACAAGGGATGCTACATGAGGGCTTTAAACACAGCAATTCCATACCACCCACCATCAGTGGTAGGGTTTGTCCAACAAGTATGTGCCATAGCAGGGGATAGTATATGTTGATATACTGTCACAGTAGGCATGTGTAAGGGCATATAATGAGAATAACATGCCTAGGGTGGTCCTGCTGTGTAAGTATGCTTTGCATTATGGGATAATGTTTAAAATATGTGTAATGTACAGTATTGTAGGTAGATATGTCAGATATTTTACACAGCATAACTGTTATATCATGCAAACAAAGGGTATTGTCTATTGGCATGTAGAATACACAATAACAGGATACATATGGCTTGTAGTCACAGGACACTGTAACAGCATGATAGCTAACTGAAATGGAAAAGCTACTCAATTATCCATGCATAAAGGACATGTAATAGCTTCACATATTCATAGTGAGGTACTAAGCTGTCTGACCAAGTCCATGTGTAAGCCCAACAACAGTGTTTTCACTGGCAGCATCTCCCTAGGGTAGTGTCCTGTCTGTGAACAGCAGAGCCATGTGTTACCTGCACCTGTGTACAGTAGAGCCACTGCAGTGATTCCTGGCATACATGTGTGTCTCCCATCCACCCATTGAGGTATCTCATGGTGAGTGCTAGTGAGTGTCCCTGCTTGATGTACATAGGAATCATGTTCCAAACCATGGTGAGTGTCTGGTTCAGGAATGTATCCCTCAAGCTCGTCCCACTCATCGTTGTGTTTGTGCACATATCCATGAGCATGTTGCTCTCAGTGGCCTTTGCTTATGTTGCTTATGTGGAGTATATCCATAAATATTGTTGTGGACATGGGCCCTGTATGTTCAGCAGTGGTCACCCCTGAGTATGCAGTATGCAAATGTGTACAGTCGTGGTGTCCGCAGTTGTGCCGCATACGTCATCCTTCAGAGGTCAATAATCCTCATGGTGTGTTAATGTTGTGGTATGTAAAGCCGTTGCTGTTCCATAAGGTACACCCCAAAAGGGGTGTTGTACCCCTGAATGTGTGTCATATGTCAGGAGTATAGAGGTACAATGGGTGCCTTTGTTCCAGCTACAAACCCATTACAGATAAGGGTGGCCATATAGAAGGATATCCACGCCAGATTGGCAATATGGTTATCAAAGGAGTGGGTGCTATATACATGTGTACTAAGATCCTGTATAATGTCACATGTATGTAGGGGACTACCACCTAGGTGACAGTTAGTGAACCCAAAGGGGATGTCTATGCACCTTGTGTTATGCAGCTTGAGGCCATGTTATTGACATCAGGTATCCGTCACAGTGACACCCATATGGAGGGTGTCTGTATCAGCTGGTGGATCAATCATGGCTCCTTGTTTGCAGTCATCTGGAAACCTATTCAGGGAAAGTCCCTCTGTGCTAGCCTGTACCTCAGGGAAGCATATACTGAACATGAGGGGCCCTATGACCGAGGACTGTGGTATGCCAAGTGTAACTGAATTACTGTAGGTACCATGGTATGCTGCCCGCATTGTGTGGGTCCTGTCCATGAGCCACTTTGCATACCATCCCGAGACATAGGGGTCGATGTGCAGGTGGATGTGTATGTTGTCAATACCACAATGGAGAACTTTGCTGAAAGCCAATGAGAGGACAATGTAGGCTGTGTGGACCTCCTTACCATCATCAACTACCCTGGTAACTGTATCAAAGGAGTCCACCAGGTGTAGGAGCCATGGTCTAGCCCTAACAAATCCAACCCGGGTGGCATCAAAGGTCTGGAGGCCAACAATGTCTCTGTGAATGACTTCCATGATGATGTGCCTTATAGCCTTGCAGAACAGTCCAGTCAGGCGTACAGGGCAATAGTCCCTGTGGTTCATTGTGGTGCCACCTGTGTGGAGTGTGATGACTGTTTCTGTGCACCATTCAGGGGCCACAATGTCTGATACAAGGCTATTACTGAATCTGGTGGCCAAGTGGGGAGCCATGTCCTTCTGAGGTTTGTGTAAATCACAGCCTGGGATGTTGGACGGTCACATGGAGTCTGTGTTCTAGGCCTTAGAGAGTGCAGGTTGGAACTGCGTAGTTGTGACCGCAGGGACTCTGCATTGTTCCTGTATGGATTTTGGCCCTGTAGGGAGTGAGAGGGTGTAAAGTTAGCATTGAACCTATCTGCCAGGATGGTGCCAATAGCAGTCAGTCTGTAATGTTCCTGCCTAACTGTCATATGTCAGAGCAGATGTGGGTATTGCCATTGAGTACTGACATACCTCCATAATGCTTTGTGGTAGTCCTTGGAATGTGTCGCAGTAATGTTTACATAGCTAGATTTGGAGGATGTGATAAGGGATCCCGGATTCCTACTGAGGCTGACCAGTGAGCTACCCCACCCATGGGATTGTACTCCACTTTGCAACAGCCACCACCTTCTGTTGTACATTATGTGCATGGAACTGGACCCCCAGAGTGGCATCCGTTATCTGGTGGGTACCATCATGGCTCTGTTTGGGATAGCATGATCCATGCAGTCGTGTAAGTGCTAATGAAGTGCACTGGTGTATGTTTCAGCGTTTGTAAGTGCATTGCCCATCTGCACGGGTGTCATGATGTTTACTACTGCTGTCATAAGACGTCTGAAGTAGACGTTGTAGAAATCTTCTAATGTGTATTTCGTGAAGGGTGTGGTGCTGGGATGTGGATAGCAAGGGTGATTAGCATATGTTCGGATAGCACCAACGAGGGGATAACCCCAGATGTGGAACACCAGTCACATGTTGGTAATGTCCATGTCTAGGATATTGTTGGTCTTGGTGGTGGTGTGTATGGGTTGATCCAGCCGAGTGGAGGTTATGAATCCCAGAAAGCATTGGCCTAATGTGTCGGTACATGAGTAGGCATCCCAGTTAAGTGTGGGGTAGTGTCAGTCTCACATCAGTAGTACCTGTCTGAACCCTACTGTCCAGTACACCAAGAAATGAGGGCCGGTAACCGTGGGGTATGTTGTTGAATCCGTAGCAAGTTACAATGTGTATAACAGTTCTGGCCACAGTTAGTTGCACATGGATCACCTCAGATGCATTGTGCTAAGGAACCAGCCTGGAGGTGTGTACATCCTTGTGAAATATGGACACACCTCCGCCGTGGGTGTTCCGGTCCTGGTTACATGACCAGAAGGTGTGATCTGCGTGTAACCTGTCAGTGCAGGTGTGCCCTCCAGAGCCTAGAGGCAGGTCCCAGTCACTGCAGAGATATCGAAATGGTCCATTATAAGGAGTGCCTCGCCTGAGTGCGTTAAAGATGAAGATGTCAAGCATTGAGTAACAGTACCCCCGGTTTTGCTTGCCTGTTCCTGTTCTGGTGGTGAATGTTATTGGAAACTGTCCAAGACAGGCAGCATAGGAGCAGCAAGAGCCTTACATGTTATCTGTACTTGCAGGGCTGACAGGTGCAGGTCATCTGTGCCAAAGCATCGTGTTTTTTTGACCATGTCATTCAAAGCAGACAGATACTGGATGCCTGTGGAATGACAGCAGAAGCATAGGCAACTGTTGAAGTGAAACATTCAGTTGTTGTACAGTGGTATCAGTCTGGATGAATGTAGAATGCTTCTCAGGGCTTGGGCGATACCTTCTGGGCTACAAGACCGGAGAGCTATTGCATGTCCCTGTACATGTAGTCCAGGAAGTTACATCTCAGGGCAGTCACACTAACATGGAGAATGACAGTCAAATCATACCTGGTGAGGTGTGGCATGGGTGCATAGGTTATGTTGCGGATCCTGTAACCCGACAGCCAGATGTAAGCGACTATCGCCTTGTGTAGCCTGCTGAGTGGGACATCAGTGTGACCACCTACAGAGTTATGGCCGGTGTGTTGTGTAGGTTATGACACCCTATTGGCTGTAGTTAATGTGCACACATGAGTCTGTGGGCTATAAGTAATTGGTGTTGTGTTTGGTGATAGGGGCTGCCTCTGTTGCCTACACAGAGCGTATGGAGAGGTTCTGCAAATGTTGTAGTCATACTATGTGTGGCCTGTGGTGGTGGAGATCTAGTGAGACTATGTGATGAGTGGGGTGTGTTGCAAATGTTAAACGTCCCCACATGAATGTCAGGTTCAGTCTGGTTGGTGAGAGCATTATCCCCAGCATGGCTACATATGTGCATCTCCCACAGGCTGTAGTGTCGTATGTTGGGAGGTGAGCATTGATTGTGTACATGAGACAATTGCTGTATTGCCTCATGTTTGCCATATTCATCATATAGACAGGCAATAACACTGGTAAGTGACACTTGGACATGCCTGTATATTCAACCATGTCTCACAAGATATGTGAGTTACATGTGTACAACAGCTGTTGTACTGTGAGCAAGCTGGAAATGTAAGGACAGACAGTGTACCTGTAAGAAATGAGTGGAATGTGTGCTATAATAATTAGTACCTCATGAAGTGCTTACATGTTCTGAACAAGTGCTGAGCATGAATATGCAATACAGATAGGGTAGTGGATAATATAAACCCACTGCAACTGCAACCCACAAGCGGAGATGCCAGTCATAATTAGAGGCACTGCACTATTACCCTGCTGAGTATGGTCTGCAAGTCTATGAACCTTTATCAACATAGATGTTAGCAGTAGAGATGTAGATGACAGTATGGATGGTTTCACACTGCATAGCATACCTGTGACAGGTCATAGGACATCACCCATACTGTGTTCCAGCTACACTGAGTATACTAGATGTACCTTCGTATGTCATAGGAGTGGTCTACCAGTGGCCTGTTGACAGAAGCAACACTACAAATGGTGTCTGAGTGACATGTGCATATCACACCAGTGGCAGCTACAGTAAAACAGGGTTAATGTTTTGTACTCCCCCCTCATTGTAGCCCATACCACACAGACAAATGGGGGCATCTGCATATGTAAGGATGTGAATGGCCATGACCTAGGAGCAACAGCTGTTTCAGTGTTGTGGACAACATACAGAATGGGCTTTGTGGGTGAGGTGCGTGACATATGTGCACAATCTGACAGCTGATAATAGCATTGTCACCGCTAGGTGAATAACCCTGTACCCATTAACTACCACCTAGGCAGTGGTCAACATTATGGACACTGTGTGTAAGGGATGGTGCTGTGCAGTTCACCTCCCTGAGCTGGTGACGTCTCCAGGCCTATTAGGTAGTCATATGAGGCACCCATGTCATGACAGTGTGCCATCTATGAGCATGGAGATCATTGGACAGGCATACTCAGCACTCGGATGACCAATGTTGGATCACATATCACCTTTCAGGGGTATTGGCCATGCGTGGATGGGCGATACCAGCCTTCACAATCCTCACCTCCACTATGCAGCATGCTGGCTACCTTGCATAAAGACATGTGCTACACTGTGATGTTGGACATGCTACACATACATATCCTGATTTGAAAGACATACGTCATGGACAGCCACTGTCCTACTACAATGATCGCCACATGCTGGACAGATCTGTGTGCCATACATGTTACATACTTATGCCATACCATGCAACCCTGTCCATCAAAGCTGCATGTGTCATCTCTGTCAAACATGGTGCAATGACCGCATGGTAGATGTATCATTAACTGCCTGGATCAGTAATGTGGCACTGATGCACCTGGCAGTGGCAAAATGGCTGTTGGATACAGCTAGAAAACCTTGCCCGTACATGCCATGGTTGATAACCATCCCTGCGAATAACATCCGGCTAGCCATTGTCCCATGTGTATCACATGTGCAACACAGGCGATACGTGGCAGGATGTTGAACTGCTGTACAGTGCCGTGTAGATGTATATGGAAAAACACATGCATGTAATGGTTTCCGTGTGCATGTGTGCATTGTCACTGCTCATGTCCATTAAGGCAGTGTATGTGTTGATATGTGACATATACACAGCATCAAGGTCAACAGCATTATTGTGGACACATCCAGGCATGTGCTGATAGGTAAGAACACCAGTACAGGTGAACAGACATGCCCACATCAAGACAGCATTCACATTGAGTATGAGCAATGTAATGAGGTGACACACATATACGGTGATGATATCCAATGCACAATGGGTGTTACATGTGTGTGACACAAACATGTCAGTCATGTCATTGTCATGACGATTTGCAAAGATAACTGTTCATATGTACTAGATTTAATACAAATGTATGTGCAGCTGTATCCCTGTACATCTCTGTGATACTGTGACCTGTCTCCATCATTATGTCTTCCAGATAATGCCTCATTCATGCCTGCCAGCGTATAGCCACCAGGAGGATGATGCCCTCATCCCGTACCTCCATGATAACTATGAGGTGTTTTTCAGCCATGTGCCACAGCATGCCCAGCAGCGTGATGACCTGTGGCAGGAACTACGCAGGAGGGTTAATGATGTTGGTGGCCATAACCGCACCTACCAGCAGGTGCGCAGACACTGCACAGACCTGATACGACATGCAAAACAGCATGCCAATGCAATCGCCAGGGAACAAGGTGAAACAGGTGGTGGGCCACCAACCCAGCCCCCACTCACACACACTGAGGAGCTACTGGCCAGCCTGGAGACACCCTCAGAACAGCATCCACAAACAGTAGCTGCCATCGTGGAGCTGGGTGTCTCCCAACCACTGAGCTTGGAGTTGCCTGGTAAGTCACTAATGCACATATGACTATTATATCCCATTTAGGTGCATGTGTCACTGTACAATATGTAATGTAACATCATATGCAAGGTATGTTTACACACATGTCACATACTATAGTTTGCTACCCTGTGTTTGCACACATTTGCATACTATATGCTATTGTACAGACGAATGTGTTAACATGCACAGTGCACCCTGTAGCTGTCATACAGTCATGGATAATGTTCAAACCGCTGTGTCACCCCTATACAGGTACCTCAGGCGTGCCGCGCAGACATCAGTCCATCGCAGGTGAGACAGTTATCAGTATCAGGCATGTTAATGTATATATCTATTCGCCATGTGGCCAGTTAACACATGTACACATAATGTATGGTGCAATCATGATATGCAGGTCGCATCTGTCGTCAAGCACACTGGCTACCCATGTGCAATATATACAGACTAAATGAAACACCGACATGAAACCACAGTATCTGTCATTGCTTGATGTGTGGACAGCTGTGCATAGAATGGTGTATGTGTTGTTCAATGTAGGCATATGTACTATACATTGGAACAACACATGTGTGGTACGCAAACAGTACCACACAGTGAGCTGGGATGTGGGCAGCCCACAGGATTCACCATTGTGTAATATGCCCCTGCAATGGGTGCACACATTGTGATGTGCCATCTGACAAGTCCCAGACATGTAGTGTTCCAGCTGCAATATTGTCTCACTATCCTATAATACATACCCCACATACCAAACATATAACCCTTTGTCTGCATAACCCTGTGGACAGTGACGTATCTGACATCTATGGGTGTATGTCATATGGGACAACACAGGCATGTGAGATAGATGGCCATCACAAACATTTGGCCAACACATGTTCACACATGGCTATGGAGGATGGCCAGAGACATGTAGCTACACAGTAGATGTGATGTGTATACACCCTGTTGCACAGGGTCCACACATGGTCCAACCATAGCCTTTGTTGAATGGTTATATAGTTGATGTGGAATACTGGACATCCTAAAAGCCTGTGCACAGCTTGTGGAGGTGTCACTTAATTCGACCATATAAGATGTCTTGAACATCATGACTGTGTCATAGCATGACAGTAATCACCTGTACAGCTTCCACAGACATAGACACCACATCAGGCCACAGGCTTCGTACATTTCCCTTGCTGCTGTTGGACATCACTGTCAGCTGTGCACCTCGTGTGTGTGGTACATAACTGTCATGTGGGACATGGTGTATTGACAAGTCTGCCATGTGTGGACACGGTTGTCAGGCAGCTAAGACATGTTAGTAGTTGTGCAGGGGTGTCATCCGTAGGTCTTCCAGTGACCTGTCACATGACACAGCATGGTTTAGTGTGTATACACCTCAGCGACGTGGGTCACAATCCACAGTAGTTATGTCATGTGTTTGCACTCAGTCATGGCTATGCACTGTGTGTGTATTGCACACTGTATAGCAATATAGGCACCTTATGATGCCATGCAATGGTACAGTGTCTGTACTTCACACTGAATAGCAATGTAGATGCCTCATACTACCCTTCAATGCTCATGCACATCTGCTAAAAGTGCTTTCTATCTGTAGGGCATACAGACAACACTGCAATGTGATACCCATTACACCACTGTATATGTGTCAGGACACCATTGTGTCAGACATGTATGCATGTCAATGCACACATCCGCAGATTACATGTCATACTACATGTCAATGTCAAGGTCACATCAGCCATGTATACTGTTAACCTGTGCTGGTCCACATGGTGTATCACAGGGATGCATGCTTACTACCATGATTGTGTGAACTGCATGGCTTCTGATATGACACCTGCTTGCTGTTGTGTGCAACCCAGGGAGGTATGCTAACTACCACTATTAATGTCTGAGCTGCATGCCATCTGCTGTATCATATGTATGCTGCATGCCGTCTGTCAAATCACATGCATGGTGAGTCAGTAAGTCAGTGAGTCAGTGAGTGTCTGTGTGTGTCTGTGTGTGTGCCTGTGTGTGCCTGTGTGTGCCTGTGTGTGTCTGTGTGTGTCTGTGTGTACCTATTGTAATGTACAGTCTTTCTTTGCATTCACAGGTGAAGTAGGTGCGTTACCCTCCTGCGGTCCATCTGATGTTAGTGTCCCCACAGATACTAGCAGTGATGAACATATGCATGAGGTACAGGCAGGGTTGTCAGGGGCTGAATCTGTGCCAATGGTTGCCATTCCAGCTATGTCCCCCTCTTCCCCGCACACAGTACTCATGCCAACACATACTTCATCATCAGTGGCCATAGAGGGACAGTCAGCGTGTGTTAGCTTGGAACAGGAACTTGTGGTGGCTACAGAAGGTGTGTCTCCACACCATGGTGTCAGTGTAATGACTGCAGATGTGCCACACAGGCATGTAGCCAGTGCTGCTCGTAGGAGGACCTCTGGCAGACATGCACCTGCAGGACAGAGCACAGCAGCTTGTGTCACCAGACGCATGTTCCAGACTGTAATGGCAGCACAGGCATGTGCTGAACGGCAGAACACAGAATGGAAGAGGCTTCAGAGGGCTGCTATCCATTCTTTAAACAACAACATCTAGGCACTGGCAAATGCTCAACAGCAGATCGCTGATGTTCTGGACAGGTGATTGGGTGACATGGTTGGAATCTTTAACCATGGCATGGCAATCTGCGAGTGTGAGCTGCCTGTGCTGGAACATCTGGTAGGAGTGAGGTGTAGGCCACGTGGACATAGACCAGCTACACCACCTGGTGCAGGTCAACGTGAATGAGCCACCTTACATGCCCGCTCCCACAGTGCCGGTAGCAGTAGCAGTGCAGCTGGTGCCGCGCTGTCAACAACAGGACACAGCAGGCCATGTGGACATGGCCCCGGATGTTCCCAGTGGGGACACGGTTCCAGTGGACATGTGTCATCCGACAGTAGCCAATCTGTACCTCTGCCTAGTAGTGCCCGTGCAACCCCTGGCAGGCACAGGTCACATGGCTGTGGCCGGACACAGTGAGCTGTACATCCTGGTCTGTACAATCTGGAGCTGTCAATAATACCCCTGTGTAGGCTGGACACATGGCAGAACTGTGTGCACACACACATGCACACAGCAGAAACATCTGTAGGGCACCACAACACCCACATGCATAACGACCACACATGTCCAATCAGATCACTGGCCCTAACCCACACACATGATGTCATCCACTGGTGCAGCCTATGCCCCTGGCAAACATTATCACCCTGTGCATATGATGATGCCTGTGCCGCATCCCTGTCATCCACACCATCAGTGCAGGGACATGCTCATATGGCCTGATGCACAGGGTGAACAGAATAGTGAGTAGTGTATATTACATTTGTTGCATACTGTTGACATGCACCAGACATACCATGTAGTACAGGTTTAGAATGCATTGTTATATGTTCACAGCATGTGCCTTGGTAACAACAGTAACAGCATGTTTGGTAATGATGCCCTGCTTCCCTTCTTAAGGTCTAATTGCATGTGCCATTACATTACAGTATTTGCAGCTAGAGTGCATTGTTGTATGTTCACAGTCTGTGTCTTGGTAACAACAGTAACAGCATGTTGGCAATGATGCCCTGCTTCCCTCCTTAAGGTCTACTTGCATGTGCCAATAAGTAGCAGTGTTTGCAGTTTCCCATGTGTAAATGTGGAGTACTCACAGGCATGTACGGCAATACCAGCATGCTATACGTAGCCTCAACTTCACTGTTAGAAAGGCTACCATTCCACAGATGTCCACATATCTACTGATCCAGAAGCATGTGAGCTGTTCAATAGGCTACAGTGGCTACAGACGTGACATCCATACCGGGTCAAATCACAGGTATGGTGACATGGTGCGGGGGGTTTACACAGCGGTCTGGCTGATGTCAATGTTAGAGGCCAGTTGATAGCATGAGGCCTCACTGTGCAGCAGTAATACACTGACACATTACAGGATGAGAACATGCACAGACATACACAGAAACACACAGTAACATGACCACACTCACGGGGTCAACAACACTATAACACACACTAGATAGTGTCGAGGTGAGGACCCCTGCCTATGTGGTAATCACCTTCACAGTACTGTGCACCCACATGACGCGACACAGAGAATGAACATGTACAGGTAGCCAGTAAGGCTGAGACCAATGGCATCAACAAGGTAGTAGACTGCATCACCATGAGGGGTTAGGGATCCTGTCTGTTCTGTATGGTAGCATACACCCTCACTCCATGCACCAGACAGCCATACATACATACACACACACTGTGGAGTCCACAAATGTCATTCACATACAGATAGCTGGCATGTGTGTGATACAAACACGGCCCCTGCCTACGTCTTGCTTTCTACACTGCAGTATGTACAGATCTCTACAACAGTGTACAGGGGTGTGTAACAATTGGGATGTATTCCCCACCATATGTGACATATATGGTCACACAAGCAAACACACATGGCAGTACTGTGAATCATACACCTGCTATATGATGATACGTCTGACAGACATGCAGCTGTATTGGCCACATTATGTGTACCAACGCTACCTTTGGCAATTGTGCTGCTATATGCACACGGGAGGATGTAAGTGTTACAGGTGTCAAGTGATGTACAGTCAGTAACACCCTGACTGCTGTGTAGGTTGTATGTCTTCACCTTCAGGTAACAGTAACATAGCTTACTGTTTGCACATGTAATGGTAGGATGGCTTGTGACACAACTGTGAGCTGTCCTCAGCAAACATCCATCTGCAAAGGTAGACCACCACTTTAGGTACACACATCCATCCATACCTGATGTACATCCTACCGTACTATCAGTATTTCACCATATACAGGTGTCAACGATGGGGCTGCATTGCAACTGCATGTTGTAGTTAGACACAGATGAACGACATACATCAGCTACTGCACATGCATGGTAGCTGCATGCACACGACTACATGTACATGTGTGTTGGTCCTACATTCCTGTCATGTAGCCATGTTTGTATGCATTGCAATTGGTGAACATGTGTGATGACATACATGACAAATGGACTGTTGTATGATATGTTGGTTGTGATGGGTAACTAGTACAGAGGGAATGTTACCTCAGTCAACATTGCTACCTTATGTACTGTTAGCATTCAACAGCCATAGACCTACCTTCCATGTGTATGTGTGTGATTGCTGTAGCCACTTGTCTGCACAGAGGACAGCAAAAGTTTTGCTATGTACATATGCGTTGTGTGTGTGTGGGCCATGTACATATCCACTGTGATTACATGTATGTCATATCCAAACATGAGTGTTTTCTGGTGTACAGTGACAGTCATCTGTTACAGCTGTGTAAGACCCAGGGCCCCTGTTATGTGTAGAGCCGACCTGGTTATGAACTGTGGTATCATTGCATTGCATACCACATGATGGAACCCTGTCAGTACATGTGTAGTCTGCACAGTTGTTGTAGACCCATGTACTGTCCATTGGTCATGAGTAACATGGTGGTATAGTAATGTATGGATGTGTGTTGCTGGTCCAAGGGCATGGTAATGTCCGAGGGCTACATAGTAGACTGCGACATTTACTATTGTGATCTGCACCTGAGACATCTGTGATGGCTCTTGAGTGTGTACTGGTCAGTACATGTGAGAGGCCTTCATGTACGTGGGGACAGTAACACCTGGAGCGGTCCGTCACGGTCTTATGGCCCACATGTCTGTATCTGAGGTATACAGTGGTACTGCTATTGTGCACAACTGTGCCATATGCCAGGTGATCCTCACTGCAGAGATGTCGGTATTCCCCATTGTTGGATCTGGATTGTCAGCTGTGACCACAAACGCTACACAGCTAGCACTGATGACCGGTGTCAGATGTGTGTAGTGCAGCGTTCGTGCTAACAATGTTCACTATAGACACACTGTGCCCTTCCGTGTTTAGAATCCATGTGCATACAAGATAGCCCTTCGCTACTACTGTGTGAGCATGCCCAGTACGCCGTTGTGTAGATGGGCACACAGTACATTCCAAACTGTGCCCTTCCGTGTTTAGAATCCATGTGCATACAAGACATCCCTTCGCTACTACTGTGTGAGCATGCCCAGTACGCCATTGTGTAGATGGACACACAGTACATTCCAAATGGACGTGTGCTACTAAGTGTGTGAGCATGCCCAGTGACACCTTCTGTCGGTTATGTGCCTCTGTGTATGGGCATGACCATTGAAATCCTGTATAGCGATAGTGGTCATCCAGGCAAAAGATGTCCATACCCCACGTCAGGATGGATTCCTACATTGAACACACTGGGACTGTCTTGAAGGGTGTACTGTCTGTGGCGCGTCTCGTATCCATGTAGTGTTGTAATAGTGCTCCATAGATAGGCAGTTGTACTGCTCACACCACTGCCATGTGTTTGTCTATGTCTACCTTGGGACAGAAATATGCTTTCAGAATGCTCCCTCTCCATACATTCCCTATTGGCATCTTTGCCTTTGCTGATGATGTCATCCACCTAGAAGGATGCCTCTGGGTGTGCTGTGTTCCAGTAATCTCGGTAGTGCGATCTGTAACTGCGTAATGCTGTAGTGTGATAATGTAGTTAGGTGTATGTTCGACTCCCGGCCCTGCCAAGTGTGTGTGTGTGTGTGTGTGTGTGTGTGTGTGTGTGTGTGTGTGTGTGTGTGTGTGTGTGTGTGTGTGTGTGTGTGAGTGTTTCCAGATGCCTGGGGACAGAGTAATGCTTTTAGATGGCTCACTCTCCATAAATTCCCTGTCGGTGTCTTTGCCTTTGCTGATGATGTCATCCACCTAGAAGTATGCCTCTGGGAGTGCTGTGTTCCAGTAATCTTGGTAGCGCGTTCTGTAACTGCGTAATGCTGTAGTATGATAAGGTAGTTTGGTGTATGTTCGACTCCTGGCCCTGCCAAGTGTGTGTGTGTGTGTGTGTGTGTGTGTGTGGGGGGGGGTGTGGGTGTGTTTCCAGCTGCCTGGGGACAGAGTAATCCTTTTAGATGTCTCCCTCTCCATACATTCCCTATCGGCATCTTTACCTTTGCTGATGATGTCATCCACCTAGAAGTATGCCTCTGGGAGTGCGGTGATGCTGAAACTTGGTAGCGCGTTCTGTTACTGCATAATGCTGTAGTGTAGTAGACTAGACAGGTAGGTGCTCGATTCCACGGCATGGCAGGTGTGTGTGTTTGGCAGTTATACACTATGTGATATCTGTGGGTGGCTAGCTGCAGGATGTGTTCAGTGTGTTTTGTTGCTGACCTATATAGTGTCCACAGCTTGCATATTCTGCCAAGACACTGGGTTGTCAACACATACATTCTCCAACAGGTCTGGTGAGAAAATGTCAGCAGCCCTACACTTACCCTTTATACAGTCTGACCTGTGTGACGCAACAGAACACACATGCCTTGATAGTAACAACACAACATGATGCTGGTGGCACATGTAGTTTCCTTTTCATGCCTGTCTAATGCTTTGCTGTCATGTGGTCCGCTGTTGTGATATAAATGCAATATCTACATATGTGTGTACATGTATATGTGTGTATGTATATCTATGTATATATGTATACAAATAATATATATGATATATGTAGATATAGAGAGATAGACATAGCTATAAACATATATGTCTGGGGACAACAGCACTATTGAATATTTGTGCCGGATGATCTGTACGTGATAACCTGGGATGTATGTATATCTGCCATGGCGTAGTGGTAATGCACATTGTCTGTTGTGTGCAGGTTCCCGGGTTGTAGTCATGTAGACACCGGTTATTTTGCTGCTGGGAAGACCATGGGACATTGAATATGGTGATAGTAAGGCACCTGTTTCCAGTTGTGTACGGATCTGAGCGACACTAAGCAGTGGTTATTAATTTGGAGGGTTGGTATGGGTCATATAACTATTCATTAGAAGACTATACTATGCAGATGAGGTTGACAATAGTGTATCCCATTTATCCCCAGGGTGTGATGCAGATACCTGGAGTGTATGCATGTAGTTAGCCGGGTGCAGGGCTCGAATATAGTTGACAGCATGTTATGGGGGGTCAGGCATACTGTATATACATTGCAGAACTGTGCCTCGGGAGTGCTCCTGCCTTAGCACGCCTAAGCTAGGGGTGTGTCTATACTTGCCTGGTGACATTGGGAGGGACAACAGCAGTGGTGTGGTTGTCAGGGTGTACAGGCTGCACAAACAGGTGATGATCAGCACCATCAGCAGATGACATGGTCAGCCCGCACCTGAACAGTACGGTAATGTGAGCAAGCATCATACACGCAGGTTTCTTCCGCATTCTACACCACTGGTGTGTACCTGCGGGGACATTTCATGACACAGTCCAACCAAATGAGAAGGGCTGCAGCAGGCATCATAGACCAACATGTGCAGGAGGCTGAGGGCAGTGAGGATGTGTATGCTGCCGAACATCCCTTACTGGGGTGACATAAGACTTTATAGACCCAGGGTGACTTACCAGGGGCTACATGAGCTGGGGATGGTGGAGCACTATGGAGTGTACAGCGACCTCCAACAGCGGCTTGTTGACCTATTCCTGCCACACCTGACACATCAAACAGGCCAAGGGAAACCCATCACAGTGGATACCACGGTATGTGTTGGCCTGGGTATATTAGCCACAGGTACCTCACACAGCACAACTAGGGATATCATGGGGATCTCACAGACATCTGCATCCAGAGTATTGTGCCAGTTCACAGACGCCATGTCAACACATGCTAGTGAGCATGTACATGTCCTCAACACAAGTGATTAGTAGACCAGCAATATGCATCTCTTCAACCACATGGTTGACTACCCTGGGGTACTGGGTGCTATAGCCTGCACACACATACACATCAAAGCACCGCCTGGTGAGTGGGATAGGGCCTACAGTCACTGCAGGGGCATACCCTCCAACAGCTAGGCCATATGCAATGGCCAGGGCATTAGATTGAATGTGTGTGCTGTCTGCCCTGGAAGCTATGATGATTCCAATATATGGCTTTTGACACAGCTGTACCACACCTTTGCCAATATGGACATCCCCTACAGTGTCCTAGTGGGGGATGCTGGGTAACCACTGGTGTCGTAGCTGATGACACCCAGCAGCAATGCACACACACCTAAACACTCACACCATAATGAGGCGGATGCACAGGTAGGACATGTAATTGAGCATGTGTTTGGGATGCTCAGTTCATGGTTCTGGTATCTGGGCACATCCAGTGGAGCCCTGCAGTATTCACTAGCTACATGCACACAATCTGTTATGGTATTTGCTATGCTACACATTCTGATCCTGCAGTAACAGTTGCTGCAGGAACAGCATGGGGCAGGGCCACATGGCCCAACACCACTGCCAAGGCCTGTACAGGCACAGTGTAACTTGGCAAAGGAACTACCTGAGCAGGGCCCAGTCGGCGAAAGGCCGTGCACAGTATGACCTGCCCTTGGCAAAGAGGCAACACAAGACATATGCACTGACACAGTAGGTACCCACGGATGTCCCCTCTCTGACCTGCACACAGTACAATGGATGCCAAACATGACACTACCTGTACTTGGCCATGTATAGGAGGTGCACTGTGTGCATCCAACATAGGCAGCCCTCCAGCACCATCCTCAGGTCCAGAACACCCCCAGGGTATGTCTATCGACCTAAAAATTGGCAGTTGTATTACAGTCTGTATGTACCCATTGCTATGGTATGTATGTGAGCATACAAGAGACTTTGGTGGCCGACTGTTAGGGCAGCAGACAGTACACGTCCATAGTGGCACCATGACATCTGTAGCACATACGGGGGTCACAATGTTAGCCAGTAGTACACAGGATGTCCTAACCCACTGCAGATTATGGGATGAACGTCATGTGTGTCCATACAGCCCACACACATTCCATGCAGCTGGACAGGTGTGGACCAATACAGACAAATGATATACAATGTCCTATGGATATGCCCAATGAATGATCCCAACCCCCAAAGACACACACAGACTACAGCAGGCCAGGCGGTTTGATGTAGGCTGTGAAAGCTAGGACGTCCAACACCACTGTGCTGGTATTTAACGCTGGGATCTGACGTACACTGGTATCCCTCCAACCGGCAATTTAGGTAGGTCCACACACTGACATGGAGTACCTGGCATACCAGTACAGTAGCAGCAGATATGTACAAGTGTCAGCTGTGCCCCCGTCCAACCTACACATGTGAGAGTCATGTGCGCCACCCACGGTGCTGTGTAAGACTGTGGATGCCGTTGGATGTCCCCCCATGCTATGCAGACATGTAGAAACTGTCAATGCCATATGACCATTAGCTACCCTGCAGACACAGCATGACACCTGTCTGTGTAGAACAGAGGGGTCGGCAACACAGTACTGACTATCTGGACATGTGACACATGGGATACAGTTGTCCATACTTGGCATACTCACACACATGATGGTATGACGGTAATGTTGGTCGACAACATGCATAACAGTCATACTGGGCATGCTCACACACTGATGCACAGGATGGCCAGGCATGCATACACCAGTGGTCCGCACATATCTGCCAGTACATTGCTTTACTGTTGGATGACTGCGCTGCATGGTGTGTATGTGGTCTATTGTCTATACATATGCCATGGTCTATTGTTAATTCACATGAGCTATGTGCTGTGCTCAGGGTACTGCTACAAACATGTGAATAGGGCGGTTCTTTGTATGTGGACAGACCAACGCCTTTGGATACGGACTGGGTAAGGCACATTCCAGCAGGTGGGAGCAGTTGTGCTTGGGTTTGCACAGTGTTAAGCACTGCTGATCTCTGGTTACAGCACCTTTTACCTGTTTAGACTCCACATTTCTTTGACAGTGCACTACTGGCATATTGGTAGACAAACACGCTTACAGCCGCTCGCTCACCAACATTTCTGCTTACATTTGTCACTCACACTGAGTGTGTGTGATCCCTTGTGATGCGTATTACATCAGACTACATGACTACAGTATCGGCTATGTCTAACCATTTGGGGACGGCAGGCGTTCGACTGTACAGACATGGCGGCCTGTCCAGTGACGTAAATATATTATATGCGTGTTCCTCATATGATCTGCTCCCATCTGCCTGATACATGGGAAATGATACTCTGCAATGTTGACTTGTGAATATGATTTTATTAACGCAGCTGTCTGGCGAGTCATGCTACCGCATACCTACTGTACGTTTTCCACCTTTCAGATTGCACGACGGGAGACTGTAGGAATAACACCTTTCCCACTTTGCATGGGACAGTCCCTCATTAGGCATATGTCATGTGACGATACTCTAGCCATTGCAACTGTCCTGATTAGGGGACATTCTCATATTCTACGTGTCTGTAGTGGTTGCTTGTTACAGGTCCTGTATACCTGACACATCGATATGTTATATGTAGTAGCATAAGCAACTTTACAGCTGCTAGACTACGCTTTGATTTGTGCTGATATGTATATTGCTGTACTATACATGGCTGTACGTATGTTCTGCCCTGGTACATCTGACATTTCTACAGAGCAGGTCCCACTTTGGCCATTCAGAATGGTGATGGCCCTATAGATCCTATATGTTGAGCTATCACATGTGTCAAGGCAACACATACCCACAGCCAGATGTAAACTGTCTACTTCCACGGTTTGCATACATTAAGGTTATTCTTGTAGCATTATAATTGCTAATACTGTTTCCTATTACATGTAGCTGTTTCTGATACAACAAATTAATTTCTGACACCACTGCACACAATATATGGCCTCCTTTCCCAAACTCACAGGCCATGTGCCATAACATTCATTTTGCAGGACACAACTGCCCAGACGGGTGTGTCTCTCAAAGGCATACGGGTGTGGAACCTCATCTATTATGCTATCATCTACCTGAGGTGGTCATCAAATTATGCACTTTCCGTCACTAGCAGACCTCACATACCAATGGGGGAGAATGAACGCTGTATCAGGAACACTGCATAACACCCTGTGGGACACATTTAGATGATTGGTTCTATTAACCAGACATACCGACAGTCACAGAGCATATGTATTCATTCACGTTTGTCGAGGTATATGCCGTTTATGACTCATACATGTCATCTGTCATTACCTGTATTCCGCCACCTGTCCACCTAATATCACTAGTTCTGGAAGTGTTTATTTGGACTTTGTTACATTCTGATTCATAACTATGGACGTCCATGCTAATTGGGTACACGGCACTGATTTGGTCTCTGTGTATTTCCCCGTTGGTTTACAGAATATCTGGTAGATGTGTAGCATCCGGGTCATGAAACCAGACAAAGGTGGGGGGGGGGGTGGTCTTAATGGACCATTATAAATATGTGGAATATATGATGGAGCATTTGAACACACCAGTATACAAGGAAGTATCTCTCAATGAAATACATGGAGCCTATAGAAAGATCAATAACACCTTGTATGATCTCCTCATGGAAGGTTTCATTGATCCTGATACATATAAATATTTACAGATGGCGGCTCCAAGAATTTCGGCTTTTTTTGGCACACCCAAGTTGCATAAACGACTACACGCACCCCCATTTAGACCAATTGTAGATGGGAGGGGCTCGGCTACCTATGCATGTGCTAAACTTGTAGACAGTATTATAAAACCTCTTCTAGAAAAAGAGTTGCACATTTGCAAAGATTCTTGGTCCTTTTTGAAGGACATTAGTAAAGTAAGATATACTATTGATTCAGTTTTTCTGACAATAGACATTAAAGATCTTTATACTGTCATACCGCAAGAGATAGGACTTACCTGGGTGAGAGAATTTATGGTTGCCAAAAAAGTGGAGGAAAACACTATTTATTTAACTGAAACACTTTTGGAGTTAGTTTTAGCAAATAATTTTTTCACTTTCGAGAATAGCTTTTACCTCCAAACATCAGGTGTTGCCATGGGTTCTCCCTGTGGTGGTTCATTTGCTAATGCCGTACTGGCATATTGGGAAGTTGAACTGTTATTTAAGGATGAGTCATTCCAACAATATGTTTCCTGGTACACTAGGTACCAGGACGACATTTTTTGTATCTGGAAGGGTGGGAAGGAACTTATCCCTTCATTTATTGAAAGGATTACTAACATGACGAACTTTTTACAGTTCACTTTCAACATAGCTGACACAGAAATAAACTATCTTGACATACTTCTCACAAAGAACACGACTAATCAAAGATTTAAGAGTACTATCTATAGAAAACCTACATATTCAAATTCTTTATTGCATTTTTCTAGTAGTCACCCTTACCATCAAAAAAGATCAGTCATAAAAGGCCAGATGGTAAGGGCAGCACGTATGGTTACTGATGACTACGACTTTCAGATAGAATGTAATAAATTAAAAAACATGTTTGTATCTAGAGGGTACCCACTTAATTTAATTAATAACATCATCTTGGAGGTATCTAGTAAACGTAATGAAGGTCATTTTGTCCCTCTTCTTTCCAGTTACAACAACAACGAAGAGAATATAAATGCAGAGAACTTATTAACACTAGTAGGGCTCCCTAGTCAGAACCGGTTGGAAAACAACAATTATTGCACTTCTTTTTTTACACACTTTTTCATTGGATTTTCAAAAAATTAGGGAAATTGTCAACAAAAACTGGGACGTGATAAAACACGACAGTACTCTTTCTAACACATTGGGTGAAAAGCCAAAACTAACTTATAGGAGGGGACATAATTTGAAAGTTATTCTAGAGAGATCAAAGAATAAGTCCACCTCTAATCGGCCACATGGCATGTATAAGTGTGGTGCATGTGCGCAGTGCAAATTCTTTAAAGTCGGAACACAATTTACTATCAACGACAAGGTATATAAAGTGAACAATTACTTTAACTGTGACTCTAAATCGGTGGTTTATGCCGCTCTGTGTAACCACTGTAAAGCTTTTTACATTGGCAAAACGGAGCGTAGGATAAAAACTAGGATTTATGAACACATGTACGCTGTTAGTAGACAGGATGAAAATAACGCTTTAGCTAAGCATATTCTACATAACAGTGGGCACTCATTCACCTTTGTTGTATTGCAACAAAGGACCCCAGATATAAGAGGGGGCCCATGGCAAATAAGATTAGAGATTGACAAACTCATGTGGCAGATTAGAACTAGAGCCCATCTTACACCAGGAATTAATGACAATCTCTCTATAAAATGCGTCCTCAAGTGGCTATCCTACAATAGATAATTAAATTGAACAACTTAGAATTAGTTTTGTTGATTGCTAATAGTAAACTATAATCTTAAAAAAATCTTTTCAAAAAAATCTTTTCATAAAAGATGTAATATGATCAATTATAATATCAATTTTGAGTGTAATATTATCTATTCATTATTTATTACCAATTCTATGTACTTATATAAGGGTGATAAATAAGGGGCCCGTAAGAACTACATACCAAATTCTTTATGAAATAAATATTTTCACGATTTTTTATGATTAGAAGTATTCACATAAGATCTAATTTTTGAACAGTACCCACAATATGAACTCCGTTTTTAATAAGTATGCATGAGTTAAAAACTGTAATTGCAACTAATAAACAGACCATATAGGTCAATGGGTACATATACATACATAAACAAAAAAATACCCTGGGACACTTATAAACAAATGTGTTTAAAACATGTCCTGAAATTGGTTGCATTTAATTATTTAAGTTTGTTGCTTTTCTATTAACGCTAGTTGTATATGTCATGCTGAGAAGTTAACATTTAAGCGGTCCGACTTTCGTCACAGGAATGTGCTGTGTAATGCAAGGTCCGAGTTTAATTCGTATTTTTAATGTTTTACATATAGTCCATGTTTATTATATAACATTGGAAGCACTTTTTAGTATATTTTATATTGTACATTTTATAATTCAAATCTAAGCAATTTCTAAGTTTTTGTATTGTATCAAGCAATCTCTTTAAGGAACACGATCCAGTGTTCCATATAAATAACGTAATTTATTTCTTTAAGGTTACCATAGTTATATTTAATTTAATAAATGCACTTGTTTCTGATTGGTACTAAGTACATGTCAGTAATATAAAACATTTTTCATTGTACATTCTGCTGTTTGTCTGATGAAGGCTGAACATTGGTTTGGCCGAAAGCGCTAACTTCACTTGGATTTAATAAATTATTTTATATTATAAAGCCGTCTCTGATCGTGTTCCTGCTTGCTGGTTCGTGGTTATCTGGTAGATGTGCTCTTCAGGTTTGGGATGTATCGGCATCTGCTATGCCCACATAGGTATATTAATGACTTCCACTGGGCGGGCCTACTACATCTCTGCCAACCAGCACCTGCACACTTAAGCCCATTATTCCATACCCATGGTCCACCTACCTGGCACCCCTCTACAGCACTCATGACATATACTTACTGTGAGCGCAGCTGGGGTATGAGCACACCGCTACACATTGCCCACTCTCCCCATCTCGGGACACATGTCGTACGTTTTGTCAACCCATGTATTATCACACTTGCACAACCTATTGTTCCATGTACACTGACATCCTGCTCGCATCGATGACAACAGGTTGACACATACACTCACTTTTTGGGGTCCCGCAAGGGACACCGTTATCCATGATTAAACTGTAGACCTTGCAGATCTCACCCACTGCTACTTTCCTGCCGGTGTTTTGGACAGCAGCAGTGTAGTAATCTTTATTGCCTGTCTGTATGTCTGACCAGCCTAGCTGGACGGTGTGGGTGGTACAATGTTTATTTATTGGACCTCACAGTCACATATGCCCGGGCTGTATATATGTTACCCCTAATTTCTCTAAAGTAACCTAGTTATGTACATGTGTATATCTACAATGACATATTTGTTTTGTGTGTATATGTATATATCAATACCTGTTGTTTGTGTATATCTATCTATCTATATATATCTGTAATATATCTTTGTGTATATATATATATATATATATATATATATATATATACATATATATATATATATATATATATATATATATATATATATATCAATGTATATGTGTATATAAATCTATATATATATATATATATATATATATATATATATATATATATATATATATATACATTTCTATCTATATATATACATCTGTGTGTCCGTTAACCTATACATTTTCCGGACATAGACACTTACACATGCGTATTGGGTTTTATCTCTGCTTCAGCAGCATACTATTGCCTTAGTCATTATGACACCGTCACTTCACTCCTTTGAACTTGTGATCAGTATACTGCACGTTATACAGCGGACAGATGTCGCACGTTTTTCATGTCTGGGGTGCCGCTGATAAGTGTGATGTGATAGTGTCATTCGACCTATTACTCATGTGCGCAGCCTGTTATTCCTGCTACTGTGTTTGTTTCTGTGCACATTCATATTAGTAATGTTGATAGAATGAGTGTTTGTGTTACTGAGGTTGTACGTCAACATATTGATGTCTACATGTAGTTGTGTCTTTCTGCTTTTCACGGTTTGGGGTTGTCACAGCAGAACTCCGTTCCGCTCATGGGTGGCATTTATGTTTTACTTGCTGGGCTGCCAGCCCTGACGCACAACGTCCGACAATGATACGCCCATTCACGCGTCTCCACGCAGACGACGCTCTATCTGGGAATCGCTCCTATGTACTAGCTGACTTCCACAGGCTGCTCCATTGCAACCAGTGCAACATACCCTAGCACTCCTGTGTGCATACTCGCATATCCATAGTTTCACCAGCACACCTGTGTTGAGTTTCCATGCATACCAGCCATTATACACCTGTTATCGCAGCCATGACACACCTTTACACATTGTCCTCTCCAGAGCTTTGGGGCCCTACACACATTTTGTACTGCCTCGTGTATTCACAGGCTCACCATCCATTCATATTTGCACATACGTGCCTTTTCTGGTGCTATGGATTATGAACAATTTGCAGGTTACAAGTGTAGGTGGTTGCAACATGTACTACATTCTGTCTGTTTACAATGTTGACGTAGCACTTCAACGATGTTATGGCCACTGGTATAACCCTGCCTCTGGTGTGAATAGCAGTGCTCTACTCACACTTGTGCAGCTTTATCTGACATACGCTGCGAGCACTTTATAATTCCTTACTTACTCTAGATTCCCTTCACAACTCTTATGTTTGCTTTTGTCTTTCGGCGTTCCATATATATATATATATATATATATATATATATATATATATATATATATATATATATATGTATATATAGATATATATATATATATATATATATATGTGTATATATAGATATATAATTGCATATTTCTGTTATGTCTGTGGATATTTATCTATACACACATCTATCTATCTATCTATCTATCTATCTATCTATCTATCTATCTATCTATCTATCTCTATAAAAGTTACAGCTGTACAAGACAACATGCATTTGCTATGCTACAAGCTGCGTACACCCACGCAGGCGCACTTGCATCTACTTATTCTGAGTTACATATGTTTACTGGCACTTCTTTGGGATTACATGTGCCTTATTCCTTATGAAAGTACCACTTTGATTGATGGAATCCGGTTAATGGCCCCATGCGAGACACGTGCTCACCTTTACATGTATAAATGTTGGCTTTACAGTACAGAGGCATTCATTACACAATTAATATGTGCTATAGTCGTACTTGAACCCGGAATGCCTTTACGTTAGGCGGATGCTCTAACCACTACACTATTGTTGCTCTGCCTCATTTATATGTATACCCATGGTTCATAGCTACTCTGACATACACCTCACCGCTTCCTTTACACAGCAGGCATCCATTCTCCTGCTGGGAAAACCGCAGTACTATACTTACAACATTCCCTGTTTCCTACTGCTCTGGACCCGTGCTGCATGTCTACTCACTCCAAGGATATTCAGAACTCCTACGCTTATTGTCCTCGCACATACACCTGTTTTATTGTCAGGGTGTTCATGTGCTGGTCCGGGTTAAGGCTTGTCCGACTGGTGATCTAGAACTGCCCTGGCACTGTTCAAATATCAGATGTAGCACATGGACAGAGTTAGTCCAGATTTTAACATTCTACCTGTGTTTACAGACAAAGGTGTTTGGGCACCTCTGACCACATTATTAGGTCGGCGCCACATAATTTAGGGTGGGAAGTGATTCCACTACGTAATACAGGGGGAGGGGGATTTCCACGTGTTTCCCTTCCCATTTGACTATTTCATTCATTTATAGATACAATGAATATTATACTGGACATCAGTTATAAATTCACTACAGGTATGCAATAGTCCTGTGAACAGATGTGACAGTTTTTTGGTGCACATATGTGTACGGACCTCTGTGATACTCGGGGACTAGTTTCTATAGTGACTGGGACAAGGCTATGACAACTCAGGGACAATCACGGACACTTCTACCATATTAGTACTATTAACTTGGAACGTGTTGACAGATTCGTATTACTATTAATTTTCTGCAGTTAAATGCATCTATTACTCTTCATTGTTGTAAGTAGTCATTCTCATTCAACACCTTTCCTCCAAATGTCACTGGCTTTCTGAGTGATTAAGAGGCTGGCCAGTTATTGTGCGAATGCTCTGACCATTGGTAGGGTTGACATTGTCATATGTACAGGTTTGGATATATTCTGGGGACACCAGATTGTTCAGGCCAATACATACCCATGGTTAGTGCAGGTTTAGAACGTTCATTAGTTTCCTAGCTGTGAGCCTATACCTTTAGCACTTTAGTTGTTAGCCTGTTTCTTGTATGAATTATGTTTTTTCTATCCTGACGTGACTGCTTTAGGCAACTGTTACATGCAGTATGGTACATAGTTATTTCCTACAATCACAGGACATTTGGCATTGTATCATTGTTGGCCAGGTCACACCTACCCACACAGTAACTGTCCCTCACATGGTGGAAGAGGGGGGTATCCTGCTTATGTCAGTGCCTTCATCACCCTTTTTCCATGTGCCACTATGCGAATGTGTGCAATATATTCTCTCGATTATTCGTGTCGGGACACGTGCGTCATGGGCAGGTGTTTGATCCTGGGTAGTAGGTTCTGCATGACCATCTAGGGCTGGACAGTCTCATGCACCACTACTGCACATTCCAACTTGTGCCCAGATGTCTACAGGACTGGACATTGTGTCTTGATACCCATTCTAATGTTTACACAGGTTACTTATCCCATGAGGGATATCCAAAAATTTAACAAGACCGATACCAATCATTCTTCTGGCATTACAAAAATATGCTGGGGGGTTTACATGCAAGGGATACATAGTTTGCAATCCTGAAACTGCCTAGGGTGACACTACCTACTACACATGCATAGTGGTCACTGTGTGTAGATGTGGCTGCGTCAAACTAGTAGGCCAAGTATGGCTGGATTTGGTGGATGTTCAGGTATGGGGGCGGGTTGTGTGCTGTGGAGGGGATGCTGGGTAGTCCATTATGCATCCAGGTGTGTTGCATTTGATTTGGCCAGTTCCATCAGGACCAATCTGTGGGTATGTGCCGGTGACATTTCTGTACATTTGTATCGCACATTTTAATATTCATATGTTTGTGGGATTGTGTTCTACGGTATGGCCTGTCTGGTTGTATTGCAGATATGTATACATGTTGTTTGTGTTTCTTTCTGCTTCACCCGCTGCTCCCTCATACACCTCCAGTTCACCTATTCGACATACAACACAGTCTCGCCTTTGAGGATTATACCATTACCCATCCCCCACCCACACATATTCCTGACACTCCATCCATCACTGCTTTGGTTGATGGCCCATGACATGGTCAAAGTAACACATTGCATACCCTACATATGTCAGGTACCTGTATGGTTGTGTTGACTACCCTGGCATGTTTCACCTTCCACATGCTATACCTCACACACATAGGTACACGCCCATACTTAATTTTCATGACATGGTTGGTACACCCGGGTAATACCCGTTCAACTGTGACACATCCTGACAAGTACGGCTTGGACTGCAGATGTGCGGATTTTGGCCGACTGTTCTGATCATTGGTAGGGTGCCACCTTTTCCTATGTCCAGGGTGGGATATATTCTGGACACATATCTGATTGTACTGGACAACACGTATCCACAGTCAACGCTACGGATAATACTGTTCCTTTAAGCCTACATGTTGCCTTATTGTTGTAGCAGTTTATATGCTCCTTCTGTTTCGTTTACATGCTTATTCTATTTCCTGTCACATATGGTATGTTACATACGGACATACCTATTGTATGTGACTATTACATGCGTTGTGGGATATAATTCTGTCATACGGTCACTAGATATTTACATTTATCGTGTTTTTTGTTATGGACACATCTGGCCAGCTGTGTACTCTCCCTCACAATATGGGTCAGCTGGTGACCCTGACCATTGGGCTGGACGTACCTATTGGCGGCGCGCTAACATGATGCGTTTCACTTCCACTTGGTATAACTATTTACACTGCGTTGGACTACGGGCACACGGTTTTCAATGTCATTTGTTCAAGGGATAGGGACCCATTATTCCCTACCGTGCATTTGTGTTTGCTTCTTCATTTTGTGTTGGCAGGAACTGTCTTGCATGCTTTGCATACGCTTCAGTATCCACGGACACTGACAGATGTGATTACTATTACTTGCAAATTGTTATATGCAAGCATTTTAGGTTGCATGTTGAGAGCTGACATTTCCACGCCTCCGTGCAGTACTTTGACACGTCCTATGCACTCGCGCTCCTTTCCTATGCACGTGGCTGTGGCAGCAGCACACCATCGATAATATGCATTTGGCACTACTGCGCCATCTTCACGCCACACGGTCGGCGCAAGCCTAATGCCGGCCTTGCGCCGAGCTTTATGAATCCCGGGGAGTGCCTTCTGCTAACATATAGGATCAGATTCCCAAAGACTGGCGTACTACTGCTAAGTTTGCCATAATCACTGGATGTGTTCCCTTAAGATATGTAATATGGAAAGCATATCAAATGTATAATTAGCATGTAGGTGAAGGCACTGCACAAGGTACGAGTAAGTATGGCAAGAAAGTAATCAGCAAATAGAAGTATTCTGAAAATAACTATTTAAAAGAGAAGTGTAGTACTGCTAGGAAATGTCTAATACTTAAGTTGTTCTGCAGCATACGTTGAAAGTATGTGGGTTGGACAACTGTTGAAGAAACAGTCATTAAATAGTGAATGTGGATTAATGTTAAAGAGCAAATTTAAACCACTGACAGAACAGCATTGCTATGGACTTTTATGGAAAAATAATTTGCAGAATGTCAAAGGATAGCAGAATCCACCGGATAGTTCAGGGCAATAAAAAAGGAAGATATCATCAACATATGTATTAGCAGTGATCTAAGTTAATTTGTGTTGTGGGATGTATATGTGGAATACATGCAATGCATACACCCTGAGAGATGAGGGGAGAGAGAAAAGAGGAAAAGGGTATTGGAGAAGATGGAAAATCCAGGGTTTCAAGCACCTATCCTGTACAGATAGGCTAAAAGCTCTCTCCCTCTACTCAGTCTCATACAGACTGCTCAGAGGTGACCTGTGTCTGGCATACAAGGTAATCTCAGACTCAGCCTTGATGGAGTTGCTGCATATCCATAAGTCAAACTCCACTAGTGCAATCCACACACAAGGCCTCAACCTGGTCTGTGACATTAATAGAACTTGTTGGCGGGATAGATTTGTGTTCAAATGACTCCCCATCTGTGGAATAGACTCCCTCTCCATGTCAACCAGAGTACCAGACTAGCCGTCTTTAAGAGGAAAATGGACAACTGGATGGGAAACAGAAAATATACACTTGGGATCCCACCTGTGTCCCTGCTGGACAGGGAAAACAGGTGCTGACTTTCTGGGAACATGTGTGAAATTCTTGGCTAGGCTTATAAGGGCCTCTGGGCCAGTAGCCTAGTATCATCCTATGAACCTATGGATAATACACATGGAATAAAGCGCTGTCAGAAGTCTGAGAAGTCAGAGGTACATATATATATATATATATATATATATATGTGTGTGTGTGTGTGTGTGTGTGTGTGTGTGTGTGTGTGTGTGTGTGTGTGTGCATGTGCGCGTGTGCGTGTGTGCGTGTGTGTGTGTGTGTATGTATTTATTTATTTATTTTTTTGAAGGCATGGTACCCTTTTATGTGAACAGAAGAAAGATAGATTAGATGTTGGTAAATGGAAGAGGATAACTGGGTAGGGAAGGATCACATAACATACAAGACACAGGAAAAAAGAAGGACAGAGTGAGGATCTCATATACAAGACGTGGAACAAAAGAAGGAAAGGGTCATGCACCGATACAATACATACACAGCACTAGGGAGTTAAGGGATAACAACAAAGACAATCAAAGGAGGGATGCAGCCCACATGTTTGCTACCATGCCTTAAAAAGCTACTGAATGATACTAATGCAAACAACATAGATGCTGCATTGTTGTGAACTGTGTCACTGTGCACATGAATGATGGAACAGGAATGGCTGCTGGCAAGGTACATGAAGCCCTTTTAAGAACGATATCCCAGCACAGCAAAGCACGTGCTGAGATATAAACTTAATAAATGTTTGTAGGCCTGCCTATGTAGTACATGAATGGTCCTTGTAACTGGTAATGAACCATGAATTTCTGGCACATCAGCTGTCACTATTTCCTGCTGTAGAACTGCAGTAGCAAAGGACAGTTTTCTGTCAATGTGGTAACACAATGCATCTAATGCAGCAAAAATGCACCTGTGCATGCACACATGCAAATGAGAACTATTGCAAGTTAATTATAATAAGGGCATTGCTTATTTGTATACAGTACCCAGCCATGCTGCATGTACACCATAGGCAGGGTATACATTACTATCATTCCTGATATTGTAAACTGAAAGTGAAATTGTTTACATGCACAATGGTGACTGTCACAGTAGTGTGTCACTGCACAATATTATGGTGGCATAGGCATATTGTGTCTGCAATATGATACATGTGATGCTTCATTGTCATACTGCATGGTAGATATAAAAAGTACTGTGATGTGCCAGTTACAGGGAAGCTATTTACACATGGACATGTGGATGCATGACAGAGATGTTCATGTATTCCACTGCAATGCCACAGTGAAACTGCTGTATCACATCTACACAGTATTGTCACATTACTGTATGCAAGCAGTATGTACCCACTGATATCAGAAGGAAATGTGAGTGTATCACAGCAGTTATCATGTCCTACTGCAAAAAATATACACAGTCACACATCAAGTACTTATGCAAACAAGTCACCACACGGGAGACAATATGTGCAACCAATGCTGCATCTCCATGGATAGAGGCTGCATATGTACACAAAACTGCAGTTGTGATGAATGAGTACAGGTATGGTGGAGGGCAAATACTGTAACTCTATGGGAGCATGCAAAACAGGTTCCTCTGTTCCATATGCAGTATGTGACTCTCTTACATTCCAGAAGTCATGTTAAGAAAGATGTGACAGTGACATCAATAACTGTGGTACATTACATTTGCTACATGGAGGAAAGGTATGCATAACAGGTAATAAAGTACCACCATACAGATTGTAAACATTGCTGTATCATTGTCAACATGTCTTACAGGTTGTCTTAGTGAAAATGACTTTGTTGCAGAAATGGTATGGAAGTGTCACTCAATTGCATTGTGCTGCCATGCACAGAGGTTGTGTACAACAATATAAGCAACACTGTGCTGTATCTCAGTGGATATAAAACATGTATATCACAAGACAGACAGAACAATGAGTAATGGGGCAGGTGATAGCACTACATACAATTCTGTGGTAATCCTATACCAGTATTCCAATGTAGGCATGACCTTTATATGAAAGTAAACTGTGAACATTGTTAAAATAGGTATTCTGTTACCTATAATATACAAATATATGCCATTCATATTCTGGTCACAGCAAATATTGAAAGAGAACACAGACCATATTCAGATGTTGAGAGACCTTCCATGTGGGGCTGAAGTTCATAGACAAGGTCTGAAATAATGTCCCTGAATGCCTGATGCATTGTGCAGGCTGTCTCACCAAAGAAATCCCATATCACAACTTGCATGTGTTCCGGGAAGACTTCTCCAATGAGGTCCCTCATCTTCTTTTTGAAGCTTTCATCCAGAGCATTGGGTTGCTCCAGTGGTCCAGCTATAATCAGTTTGTGCTATTGGTGTTGATGGTGCTAGGGCAGCTAGTCCCTTCTCTTCTTCCTATGTATTATCTCCAAAATCTGTGGTATTTCCAATATGTAGCTTCACTGCTGGACTTGTGTTCCAGCTTCCTGGGATTACTCTGTAAAATTATTATATACAACAACCAACTGCAGAAAGTTCTCACTGTTGAATTATTATACTTCCAAGCAAAAATGAAACAGATGAAAAAAAATGCTCAAACTTGATTTATTCATACAAGACAGGATAAAGCTTTCGGGTAACACCCTTCAGATACTGATGATACTGAGCTTGTTTACAGTGCATGGTTCTTTTTCCCTGATTTTTTAAGATTCTCAGCCAGCAGCTTTGCGGCTCACAAGTAACAGTTTTCACTGTGATCTATTGTTTTTCTTTTACGTGAGGGAGACCTCTTACCCCACCTAAGGCTGGAAAACAATTGTGCTTCAACACAAGGATCTGAGGATCTGTATTTATATAAAAATATTTATATATATATATATATATATATATATATATATATATATATATATATATATATATATATATGTATGTCTACTTTGTTTCATTGAAAGCTCATTTCACTGAATTTCAATTCATTCTGTCCAAATCACTGATCCTGAAGTTAGTATATATAGTTAGGGAGGTTGTGGGGGGTCCAGTCCCCCACTTAGTTTAGGTATATATTGTCTACTGGAAAGAGTTAGTCATTGCCCCTGCTTATCTGTAGTGTAGGATGATATGTCTGATTGTGGGGGGAAGTTGTGTGTATGTGTGCGTTGTACATTCGGGATTTTGAATTTTGCACTTCTGGTCTTTCAGCATTTAGGGTTTTCGGGTATATAATCTCGAGATTTTATAATTCGATATTTCAAAATTTCAAGATTATGTAGTGAACCCATAAATATATATATATATATATATATATATATATATAGAGAGAGAGAGAGCTATATATATATATATATATATATATATATATATATATGTATATATATATATATATATATATATATATATATATACACACACACACCCACACCCACACACACACACACACACACACACACACACACACACACACACACACACATACACATACACATACATGTACCCAACACAAAAATGAGTATGCTACCAGTCATACCTCTCAACCTCTTAGAGCAAGAAATCTGGATAAAACCACAAATAAAAGTGGGGAAAAAGCCCAAAAATAGGAACAATTTTTAAATATTTCTCTAACAAACTTAGAAAGTTGGTAGAATAACAGGTTTTGCATTAGCATGAATTTTCTGAAGGGTATGAAGTCTGTAGCTCAAATGTCTTCCATTATTTTCTAGCTTCAATCTTTAATGATTTGCCTGTCATTTTCCAGAAAACCACAATTTTATGAAGGTGGACAAAAAATATGAGGTAAAAATCTGGACTTCTGTGAAAATCTGTACAGTTGAGAGGTATGCTACCAGTTCAGCCATAGACACTGTGCAGTAATGAGTTTGTTTTCTCATATAACACAGTTATATAACTCAGACTTTCTCTCTCTATCTCTCACTATAGATATAAATATATGGGTCCCTATTAATTGCTCGAGTTTTCAGAAACTCAAAATTCATATGGTCAAGATCACGTGTTGGAGTTTTTGAAAATCTGAACCTTTTGAATGAAGATCGCGGTACAGTGTGGATCAGGAAATTTACCCTTTTCCTCACTGTAGTGCGATCCTGGAGTTGGTATATTTAATTTGTAGGGGGTATGGGGAGTACAGCTGCCCACATGGGAGGTACAGGGGGGCTTGCCCCCCTTCAAAAATATAAAAAAGGTAGATTTTTGTGTTTTTTTGGTGTTATTTTTGGTGTTTGAGTTTTCAGACACTCCATCATATTGTATCGACCATATGAATTTTGAGTTTCTGAAAAGTCAGTCTGACAGTGTGTGTGTGTGTGTGTGTGTGTGTGTTTGCGTGTGTATACTTTCTATAGCAGAAAACACCAGTCAAAAGCTCACAAAATTAAACTAAATTGATCAATCTAAAAAGACTGAAAGCCAAAATACTGAAAAAAATGAAATAAAAACAAAAAAAATTATGGCACCCCCACACCCCTCCAACTTGTGTATACCAACTCCAAGATCACACATCAGTGGAAAAAGGACATATTTCAAATCACTGCTGTTCCATGACCTTTCAGTAAGTAATGCTGGCATTCTGCAGTCATAAGACTGCCTGATCACTTTTGCCAGCATTACAAATGTTCAATATTCTAAACATTTGACCAAAGAGCTGGCTCCCATTTATATAGATGTGTGTGTGTGTACACACACACACACACACACACACACACACACACACACAATCATATGTACAAATGTACACCCCCCCTCCCAACAGTTAAAATGTAATGGTTACCTTTGGTTTGAAGCAATTATCATTTTTTGTTTGTTACCACCCTCTACACAAGTGAAGGTTTCCATGTCTCTACCTATAAATTTACCACTACTGAAATTCTCTTGCAAACTCAAGTCAATTTCTTTCACAAACTGCAGAATAAAGATAAATTATCATATGTAGTTTTCTGATACAAAATAGATACCTTTACTTGAACTTGCTATACTCTATAAAACACCTAATCCTTTATGTGTCAGATTAGCAGCCACTGGTTAGCTAAGGCTTGAACCCTGAATATAATGATTTTACAAAACCTTGAATCTTTTACTTGATTTGTACTGTAAACACACACACAAAAATTTGCTTAGATCTTATCTCTAGCAAATAAATAATGAAAACAAAATACATTTCTTCCATTACAACCATCTGTTTTCCTCAGTTATTACTGATTTGTTTAACATTGGCTAGATAGCGGTGATTTTCCTAGCATTTTTTTCTGTATTATGTGTCAAATCATAACTGTTCTTTTACCCCACTTAGAGGTCAGTGAAGCATTTCCTATAGTTTGCATGCAGTTAACTTTTGCATAGCTCTGAAGACATGTCTGTCATGTCTTTACCTCTACACCATGTGACAGCATGTAGGAAAATAGCTGTGTTTGATACTATACAGATATGTGTACAAATGTGTCCCTCTTGTAATATTGATTACTTAAATCTGCTGCTTCCAGTTTACCAGGGATATCCATCTTATGAAAATATAATAAAATGTAAATTCAATTAAAACAGCTTTTGCAAAAGAAAATCTGTTGAGTCTGGGGCTGGCATATTCTTCCCCTTTGACTTGAAATACTGCTTTAAAATCTGGTCTTCTGGTTGGCATGGTCTAATATACTGGCATTTTTAATCTCACACATTAAATTTTATGAAGTTTATGTTAAACATTCTATGTGTATTTTAGATAGAATGTTCTACCAAAATTGTAGAATGCTAATTATTTTTTTCCAAACTATCAGTTTTCAGCCTGTAAGAATTAACCTCTCATCAGAATATATTCCTATTTCTGCTTTCAGTGAATGCACAATAAATACTTTTTCAACCAATTTTTATTTTATGGCATCCATTGGTCCCTGGACATCGATAAAGCAACCTTTGCTTTTTTGGCATTTTTGGGGAAGACAAAACCTTTAGTTTCACTATTTTTTACAGCTTTACAAATGAAAAAAGCATATCTTGAATTTACCAAAATCCCTGTTAAAGATTATATAACAGATGTGTTCTTGCATTCTTGCAACTAAACTCTGTGATTCAGATCCCATAGAAAGATATTAACTAGTGCCATTAATTTACATTACCTTTATGAAGCCTTCAGCATTAAAATAATACTTTATGAAATAAATCAAAAGCTACTTGCATAAATCTTGAATTACTGTGTTAAGAAAACAATTTTCTCTCTCAGTGTGATATTATGTGTATATTTGGGTGGGGTGCATGTTATATTCATACACACAAATATTCTGCAAAATTCCTGTATGTCTCTGTGTGGAGGTGTATGTGCATGCATTTGTGCATCTCATATTCAATTACACATGCACAAATCTGCAAATACATTTCACAAATCTCATGTAGCAAATGTTTGCCTTCTAAACACATTAACTTTTCTGTGTCATGCAATATGCATCTTTACCTGCCAACAAGTGGATGTGATTAAACTTTAACAAAATTAGCTTTGCTGAAACTATTAAACAGTCAGGTTAGAATTTACAGCTCATTCAGTCTACATAATAACACTTTAGAATAAAATCCAGCCTGAAGGTCAGAGGTTTGGCATACTGGAATGCAATATCTGCATAGGCATTCTCTTTTACAATCACTGAAAAAAAATAATTCTATTTTTTTCATGCTTATCAGGAGGTTAAAGAACAGTTCTCCTGCAGAAGAAATGTGAAATAGATTTTTCCTTCTAAACTTCCCAGTACACATCTTGCAGCAATTAACAGACTCTTGCATACAGTTCAGAGTTTGGATTTTGGAAATGCCAAAAAACATTGATTTTAAATTGTTACAAACTCTCATCTATCTCCAAACAACCAAAACCATATGGCAGACTTACAAGTGTTAGTGCTTTAAGACTTTTAAGCATATGAATGCCAGTCAGAAGGACCCTGCTGATTTAAAGTTAAACTTTGACATGTCTTTGCCATAGTACATTACTGTTCATGGCAAGATGCTATATTATTCTCTCTCTCTCTCTCTCTCTCTCTCACACACCCAGTCTGCTTGGTAATGATGGGTCTATTAAACAATTAAAAGGTACTTTATGCATTTATTTTTTGTATATCCCTGTCATGTATATAACAGATATTATTTCACTCTGCTGTTCAAGACCATACAATTGCCATTAATGCTTTCTAAGCACAAAGGCATTAATGTATTACATTTTAACTCAAGCAAGATTGCCTTTAAAGACTTAATACAGTTTATTGCTGACATGCAATTAAAAAAAACAATAACATTTGTCCATTGTCCATAAATCTTGTAGAATGAAAAACACTGAAAAGATACCTGGTTTCAGTTTGTCTCTTTTCAAAAAAATACACTGTTTTGTAGACTGAGGTTTTAGCTGGCTTAGCCTCCTCTTCTCCCAGTCTCCATAAGTAATTCCAGATCTATTCTGGGCTAATTCTGGGAAATGTGAATCATTTTTTTCTTCTGTCTTCCCACACTTACTCTTTTTCCAATTGCATTGCTTTAATAAACGTTTTACAAGCAGTTGAGATAACATTCTAGATAGTTTTTAGAAAATCTGTCTGGCTTTCACACATGTTAAAGAGTTCCTTAGTAGTTCAATCCTGTCTGCAATATATCTACTGAGACATAAAAGCATTCTTTGGCAAGAAGGTTTATTGTCCGGAATAGTATAGAAAGCTACTGAGATTACAAAAAGACAATTCTAACATTGCAGATCACAAAGACTAACTTAAACAAAGCACTGGTCAGTTTATGTGGTGCCTTCTGGAATATTATTTCCAATCATAATTCATATTCTTAAACTGACAGCTACATCACACAAATATCATTCCATGAGGGCCCACACTGTTATATCTCACAATGTTTTCATTCTAAGAGTTTCTCATGCTCTCACCTGTAATTATCCTTTACATAAACAACACTGCATTCATTACAAAACTTGAAATAAAAGCAAGGACAAAATGTAATAGCAGACTGTCCATGTTTCTAATTGCTTCTCATATGCAATGCCCCATAATATTTCTTTGTTTATAACAAAACAGAGCAGTGACTACATATCTACACTTTCAACAAGCAGCTGTCTAACAGAACATTTCAAAGAACCTAAGAATATTTTCTGGCTAGTTTGCTTAGAAATAACTGTCTGAAAATAATGAAACCAATTCTGACACTTATATTTTATTGTTTTCCCTCTAACACTTTCTCTTCATCCATTTGGGCACTTAGACATGGCATAGTCATAAGTGATTTGCCATCTCTTCAGTTAACTGTTCAGCAAAGCAGTCAGTTCTCCAGAAAGAATGGAACATCACAGAAAAAATAATTTGTAACAAAAGTTAAATTTCACATCCTCCTGAGGGGGAGGGGTGTATCCAGTAGTTATACATCATACACCAACATAATGCATGGTCAAATTGAAGGCTACTGTTAATGCTAATGTACTTGCTTTGATGTATGCCATTGTCTGCCAAACATTTTACATGAACAAACTGCTAGAAGTAAAGACAACGAACTAGTGAAGAAGGCAATGAGAGTAGTAAGCAAACCAACTAGCTAGTGAGCAGGATGAAAAGCGCTTTATTTTTATTGTTGGTTTGCAGTTTGTGTGTACTTTTCAGTACCTTGTGAGTGTTTGCTTCTGGATTAAACATCGTTGGTTTGCTTACTACTCTCATTGCCTTCTTCACTAAAACATTTTATGTGGACACACTCCAAGTGGATTCTGTTATATTCTATGTTTATGAGAATCATTAATGATACTTTATGTAAAACATACTTAAAATACGGAAGGTAGGTCCTCAGCAACTTTGAAAATACCATAACCTCAGTATATAACATTTGGTAAGTAATTCAATTTTATTTTTATTTTTGTGAGTTATTCTTTGTGCAAATGCTGAAATTTGGGAGATATGATGAGGAAGAAAATGCTAACTGATAACATGTTTTTGGGAGTGTAACTGAATTAGCTGGCACATTTTAAAAATTCCATGCAGAATATTCTGTCAGAAATATTAGGGTAGTAAATGGCTATAACTATGAAAATTATTCTTTTGAGCTGTGACACAGGATCTGAATTGCCAAGACATAGTAAAACCTTATTAAGTTTAACTCTTCTGTCTGCCAAAAAAGCAATTTCTAGGAAATGTAAATCAAAATCTAAAGCAACTGTAGCTGAAGTATTGAATATTTTAAAACAGATAAAATAACTGGAATAGATCTTCAGAAAATGTAATGATCAAAATACATAGAAATAAATGGAAACTGTGGGAACAATACATGCAGAATAATATTCAGGAGACAAGAATTAAGCAATTTATGTTATGTAGGAATGAATGACAGTTGATATAAAGAAAGAAAACACACACACACACACACACACACACACACACACACACACACACACACATATATATATATATATATATACATATATATATATATATATATATATATATATATATATATATATTAGATGTAGATATGTATGTAATGTATAATGTAAATGAAAAAAGCATTAATATGTTTTTTCTTTTCTGTTTGGATGGCACAGTGGTGCAGTGGTTAATGTTGTCACCTCATAGCAAGTGGTTCTCCTGTTTGATTCTCTGCTGGTGGGCCTTCTGTGCAGTCTGCATGTCCTCCCTGCATTCATGTGGGTTTCCTCCGGGTACTCTGGTTTCCTCCCACATTGCAAAGACATGCATCTACAGCGTTTCTCCCTGGATCTCTGTTGAAAATAGGCTCTGTCGTAGTTGGGCTTTCCCGGTCAACAAATGTTAAATAAATAAATATTAATGTATGTGTGACTGTGTCTTTAGTGATAATTTAACAAAGGTGTTAAAAAACATTTCACTGAATGTTGTGAATTAGAATGGCATCCATCAATATCTACATTACTGATTCACGTTTATTGTTTCTTTGTGAACATTCACTGATGGGATATAGTTTTTTTTATATATCTGTTGGTATTACTCAGCAGTATGAAAGCATATGCTATGTTGTTTAATTAAATGTGTTCTGCAAAATGTTTTGGTTTTTCATTGTTCTACTTGAATGCATTATGACTGAGCTGTATGGAAAACACAAGCAAACTTATTTGACCTGACAATTGCTTTATTCTTGGACTTCTGCAAAATGCCCACAATTGTATGTCACCTGAGTGCTATTGACCACAAAAATGTGTCTAATTTGTACAGTTGTATCTGCATGATATATCATCCATGTATTTATGCATTATGGCTTATATACTTTTTCAGTGCTGTACTGTTTGTAACTAAAGGTAGGATTTTGGCTTTTAGTGAGGTTATAATGATTATACTATGTGGATGTAACTTTGTTAATGCTGCTGACATGAGGTGCATAGTAAAGGTCTGTCTTAAATGGCCAGTACTAAATATTTCACATATGTAACATAGTTACCATAAGTCTCCAGTGGGCAGTCCTGTATATTTTAGTGAGTACAGATCTATATACGGTAGAATAATGTTTATACTTCACGTTGTGATGACTGTATATGCAGAGTGTGATACAGGTTTGTTTTTATTCTGTCAAAAATATTAGGGTAGTAAATGGCTGTAACTATGGAAATTATTATTTTGAGCTGTGACACAGGATCTGAATTGCCTAAACATAGTAAGACCTTATTAAGTTTAACTCTTCTGGCTGCCAAAAAAGCAATTTCTAGGAAATGTAAATCAAAATCTAAACCAACTGTATCTGAAGTATTGAATATTTTAAAACAGATAAAAGAACTGGAATAGATCTTCAGAAAATTTAAAGAACAAAATACATATGGAAACTGTTGGAACAATACATGCAGAATAATATTCAGGAGACAAGAATTGAGCAATTTATGTAATGTAGGACTGAATGACAGTTGTTATAAAGAAAGAAAGAAAACACACACATATATATATATATATATATATATATATATATATATAAAAATAATGTATAATGTGTGTAAATGAAAAAAGCATTAATATGTTTTTTCTTTTCTATTTGGGTGGCACAGTGGTGCAGCCGTTAAAGTTATCACCTCACAGCATGAGGTTCTCTGGTTTGATTCTCGGCTGGTGTGCCTTCTGTGCTGAGTCTGCATTTACTCCCTGCATTCATGTGGGTCCCCTCTGGGTAGTCCGCTTTCCTCCCACATTCCAAAGACATGCTTCTACAGCTCTTCTCTCTGGACATCTGTTGAAAATAGTCTCTCCCTGAGATTCATGAAGCTTGCGCCAGGCGCAGGTGTAGTGTAGGCGGTATAATGCCAAATATGGCTGCCGAGCGATTCAGGTACGATCCAATTCCACATGCATTACCAGCGTACGCCACATCTGCGCAGCCCTTGGGACAGGTATGCTAATCACCCCATGTGCAGTACTGCACCATACAAATGAAGGTACATAGTGATTCATGAAGTGGTGCAGGCGTAGCGTAAGCCCACAGAAATGTAAACCACAAAAAAAAACGGTTTACATTTTGCCAAACAGAACATTGGAGCTATGAAAGCGGACCAGACACATGTATTACTAAGGTAACATATGCCAATGGCTAAATATACAGCCAATGGCATAAGAAACGATGCACAACACCTAAAAAACAACATTTAATGTCATGTCCACAGTAACACAAAGTACAACTGCAGGGCATGTGTGCGCAAATGGGAACACAAGGAAAATATACACAAATGTCATAAAATCGCAATGTAATACAAATCATGATTTCACCATAATGCTCAATGGTATGCATGGTACACCACAACCAAGCTGCAAGGGTTGCTAAGGGTCTGTGACAGTGTTCGGCGCAGTAACTATGAATTAGTAGTCAAAGCAATGTAAATGAGGCAAGTAATAGTGAATCGCAAACGTCCTGCCAGACTAAGGATGTACCATATGGCGCAGCGCTACAACACTGAGGAGTGGTTTGGAGGTATACATGATATCAGCAGTGGGGTGTGCCACCGTAGCTGTAAGCACATTGGAACAATGCAAATCTGGCCTGCCTGTTGCTAAGCAAAGCCACAGGATAGGGTGGGGATGTAGGTATAGCATCATTTAGCTGAGAGCACATATGGTGCCCGAAAGCGCATGTGTACGCAGATGAAAACGTGCCTGAAACCCGGTAAGTGGACACACGCGCTGCATACCATAGCTCAAACAGGAAGTTTAGGGAAAGAAAATAAGGAAATGCCACAGTAGGGTAACTGGAGTACAACTGAGCAATTAACACCTATTAACTCACAGTGGGCAATCGACGACAGCTAACAAGTCTGCTCGCAGCAACCTGCAGAACAGGATAGGGGAGGTGTCGGATTGCAAAGAAAAGAGAACTGTCATAGCAGAGCAAAGCAAACCTGCAGTAGATTGGCCATAGAACACATGCCGTAAGATAAGCCAGGTTTAGGAAAGTACAAATGAAAACAGGCTGCTGGATGCATGCCAGAAAATGGGAGGGGAAATGTTAACAAATGCTAAGGGAAGGGCAAGAGGTAATCCACGGCAGCCAAATGTAATTCAACACCAAAGGCACCACAATAGCAGTACCTGTGGTAAAACACATAAGATACCCTGTAGCTCCGATGGTACATACACACCCTATGACATCATCAGTGTTCACAGCACAATAGTATAAAGTGTGAAGGCACCTCACACGCACCTGTGTATTCCCAAACACTGCATCATTGGTGTAAACAGATGGGGAACTTTTACAATGTACATATTGGGAACTGCCATAGCTGTGATTCATCATCATGTGTTAGAGACTGAAGGTGCTGTGGAGGATGAAACTGACAACCACCGCAGGCTCCAGAGGAGGAGAAGAGTGTTCAGACCAAGGGTAACCTACCAGGGGCTACATGATCTGGAGATAGTAGAGCGTTACAGGGTGGACAGGGATATCTTACAGCAAATAGTTGAGCTGTGCCGGCCACGCCTGAGATCCAGAAACAACAGAGGGGAACCCATCCCAGTGGACACAAAGGTATGTTTAAGCTTGCGAATACTAGCCACAGGTACCTTTCAAAGGCCAACTGGAGATATAATGGGGATCTCACAGGTATCAGCATCCAGGGTACTACACCAGTTCCTGGATGCTATGTTACCACATGCCAATGAGCATATATACTTCCCTCGAACTCAGGAGGAGTTGGCCAGCAATATGCGTCTCTTCCACCAAGTGGCACACTACCCAGAGGTACTGGGTGCGATAGACTGCATGCACATACATATTAAGTCACCACCCTGTGAGCATGGTAGGCGCTACATAAACCGCAAGGGATACCACTCCATCAACTGCCAGGTCATGTGCAATGCCCAGGGCATCATTATGGATGTGTGTGCCGGCAGCCCTGGAAGCTACCATGGCTCCCACATCTGGCATGCCTCACAGCTGTATCAGGTATTTGTCAGGGGGGACATCCCACATGGCCACCTTGTGGGGGATATTGGCTATGCACTGGAGCCGTGGATGATGACTCCCATCAGAAATGCACACACACCCATGCAAGAATGCCATAATGAGGCACACACACAAACCAGAATCATCATAGAGCGTGTGTTTGGGATGTTGAAATCACAGTTCCGTTGCTTGGTCATATCTGGTGGAGCCTTGCAGTACTCTCCAGGCACGTGTGCCCACATCTTCATAGTATGTGCCATGCTACATAATATGATCCTGCGGAAACAGCTGCAGCAGGGACATAATGGTGAAGGCCCTCACAGCCCACCGCAATTGCCAAGGCCATCACAGGCACAGAGGGATTCAGACCATGAACACCCTGTGCCAGCCCCAGTAGGCAGACGGAGGCATGCCCAATATGCCCACGCCTTGGCAAAGAGAGAACATATAGCACATACACTGACAGTGTAGACCCCTATGGACTGACACACTTCTCCCCCCGCACACACAGTAAACTGGATGGCACACACACGTGACCACCTGTAACATGTAATGTATAGGTGGCCTACTGTGTGAATCCTATATAGGCAGCCCTCAACCACTGCACACACAACAGCTATTGGAACAAGGAATGTCATCACCTGAACAGTACACGCACCTAACAGCATATGTTGATACTGTATGTATAGGTTCCTAGGTACATCGGTAGGTACACACCCGATTGTCAGAGGCCATTCATCAACCAAGTCAAACAGTGTCTGCTGTCACCACCACATCGATTAACCAACTGTCCATCAGTGGAGCAGAGGCAATTGCAGGATCCATGTGTGTAATTACTGTTCCCCACACACTCTGCATGGCTTACCTGGTGTGTTAATGAGGGGCTCCATATAATGTAATCAGGGATGTAGTGGCAAAGCATGGGGAGTACCCATGACAGATATCTGTTACCCCAGCATGCTCCACCTATAGTTGTGTGAAGGTGTAGCACATTATAGTGTGTGGCACACTGTGACATACATTACCAATGCTGGAGCACATCCATTAAACATCACTTGGACATACCATTAATAGGTCTCATCCATATACATTTGATTGCAGTATGGAGTAACAGCCGTAGTACAGTCCACATACAAAACATCATAACACATGAACAGATCCCAGATGCCCAAGTGGTAAATGCACTGACTGTCGTGCATGTTCCTGGTCCCACGTCTTGCAAGGGACGTCACGTAATCCCGAAGGCACGAATAATGGATGTTGGAAGCAGGTCATCAGATCAGGTTTAGCACATGTCAGCGGGATTATGCATTGGCAAGTGCTGGTAAGCGTTGTTTAAACATGAATATACGGATATGCACGAAACAGGGCTAAGCTTATCTGAATATCGCGCAGATCACGGTCAACGATGTCCAGTACAGGTGAAACTAGCATTATTCACCCCTGTACTAATAGTGCCTGCTCTGAAGGGTAGAACGACCACTGCTAGGAGTAGAACATGCAATCATGTACACAATCACCTAACACTAAGCTACCCGAGATGTACCAATGGCAGGTGTGTATTGTGACAGGTTAAAACACAAATGTGCGGAGTCCAGGAAACAGTATACACCGACATGTACACAACGAAAGGTGTGTTCTCCCTCTCACTCTCTCTCTCTCTCTATATATATATATATATATATATATATATTTATATAAAGGGTGATAGAGAGATATAAGTTGATATATACGGATTCACCTATATCTGCAAATATATAGATAGGTCAACGACATGTACACAACCATGGAGGTACAAATAAATAGGATACTGCCAACTATCGAATGTGTCACATACCGACACGCGTAATCACGAGGCTGAAAGACGGAAAGACCACAGTACCAGAACACTAGAACCGAGAGTAATATTATCACAATGTTAAGGGACATGTAGTTATCACTGCCAGTGCTGCAGTCCAGGTAGGTACTGTGTTCAACTGTGTTTGTGATTGCTGTAGTCTGTGTATGTGTGTGTTGAGGGTGCCGTGTGCATTTCTGTGGGACTGTAATATGTGTGTGTGTGTGTGTGTGTGTGTGTGTGTGTGTGTGTGTGTGTGTGTGTGTGTGTGTGTGTGTGTGTGTGTGTTTGCATTGTGTGTCTATTAGTGCTAACTCAGAGGTAGATCAGTACGGTAGGTATGGTCATAGCTGGCCGTAGGCATACGGTTACCACATGTCCCACTTTAAGAGGGACAGCCCCTCCCTGGGCAGTTGTGTCCTGACAAAAAAATTAAAAAGGGCAAATGTCCGAGATTGTAGGACATAATTATGTCCCATATATTATTTAATAGTTGCATTAAATAGTGAAGTCTGTATCTAACATACGTAAATGTTACATGAAACATGATAAGTAGCTAAAGTGCATCAAGAATGAGTATGTTTCAGGATAAAAGTATGTTCTATCCTGCGTACTGACCATGGGTATATGTCGGCTTGGAAACACCAATGTATGTCCTGCAAATGTCTCACTATGGCCATTTGAAAAGGTGGCAACCCATGCCAAAGAGGTTCAGTCACCAACACAACTGCAATGAGTGCAAATATCTGTGACAGAAATACACGAGACAGCCATCATTTAGTAACATTCCCTTACATATCGATGTATTTCCGGAGGTATTGAAGTATCAAAATCACCTGCATGCTATATAGAAACCAGTTAACAATGGCTCAGGGCATAAGCCCGTAACAACCATAGTTTCTCAGTCTACTAAATGATAGGTCTTCAATTAGGGAAGGAGCCTACACACATATATGGAATATGTAGAAATGCAATCCCCACAAACCTGTATATGTTATGTGCACCCACCTACATCTTCCCCACATCCGAAACAATTGCAATACAGACTGTAATAACATCACAAACATCCACTCACTCAATTACATCTGCAGAACCATTAAAATACCTTGTGAGAGACACATTTGTAATGGCACCATGTGAAATCGTAGCTGTTGTATAATGGACCAGACGGCGATGTTACAGGTTTTGTTTGCAGTAGTCCCTTATCAGACGGTTGAGATGAGAGGTACACTCACATGTAGAACCACATACTTTAGCTGTCACACACAATCCACGTGGGACATAAATTCAAAATATCCGTGTCTCTCCAAATAGCAGTTGCAATTCCTCACAACAAAACACATACAGGCCATCTCCCCGAAGGTAGGGCAAATGGGCAATGCCCAAGTGGAGAATTCAATTGTACCCCACTGTTGCCGCGTAATATGTGAATGGAGTAGTGGCACAGCTGATGTGCATGTAATAATTTACTCAGGAACACCAATTGGTGGCAGGATACCACATGTTACAGGTATCAACGTATATAAGGATGCCTTGCCATACATTCAAACTGTAAGCTAATACCATAGAACCGTTTAAACAGTAAAGGTGTAAGAGAGATATTTTATGAAGACTCGGAAACAAGGTATGTAGAACACTCAGTATGTCAGTGTATGTAGAGCCTGTTTTGTAGTAATTAAAGTGTAAGCAATGCATAAAGTGGGAAAAGGTATTATGTAGTGATGTCTTGTTGAGCATAGTAATGCTTGTAGGTAAACATCTCATACACCACAAGGGATGCTACATGAGGGCTTTAAACACAACAATTCCACACCGCCCTCCGTCAGTGGTAGGGTTTGTCCAACATGTACATAGCAGGGGATAGTATATGTTGATATACTGTCACAGTAGGCATGTGTAAGGGCATATAATGAGAATAACATGCCTAGGGTGGTCCTGCTGTGCAAGTATGCTTTGCATTATGGGATAATGTTTAAAATATGTATAATGTACAGTATTGTAGGTAGATATGTCAGATATTTTACACAGCATAACTGTTATATCATGCAAACAAAGGGTATCGTTTATTGGCATGTAGAATACACAATAACAGGATACATATGGCTTGTAGTCACGGGACACTGTAACAGCATGATAGCTAACTGAAATGGAAGAGCTACTCAATTATCCATGCACAAAGGACATGTAATAGCTTCACAGGTTCATAGTGAGGTACTGTGCTGTCTGACCAAGTCAATGTGTAAGCCCAACGACAGTGTTTTTACCGGTGGCACCTCCCTGTGTACAGCAGAGCCATGTGTTACCTGCACCTGTGTACAGTACAGCCACTGCAGTGATCCCTGGTGTACATGTGTGTCTCCCATCCACCCATCGAGGTATCTCATGAAGAGTGCTAGTAAGTGTCCCTGCTTGATGTACATAGGAATCATGTTCCAAAGCATGGTGTCTGGTTCAGGAATGCATCCCTCAAGCACGTCCCACTCATCGTTGCGTTTGTGCACATATCCATGAGCATGTTGCTCTCAGTGGCCTTTGCTTATGTTGCTTATGTGGAGTATATCCATAAATATTGTTGTGGACATGGGCCCTGTATGTTCAGCAGAGGTGACCCCTGAGTATGCAGTATGCAAATGTGTACAGTAGTTGTGCCGCATACATCATCCTTCGGAGGTCAATAATCCTCATGGTGTGTTAATGTTGTGGCATGTAAAGGCATTGCTGTTCTGTAAGGTACACTCCAAAAGGGGTGTTGTACCCTTATTCCAGCTACAAACCCATTACAGATAAGGGAGGCCACGTAGAAGGATATCCATGCCACATTGGCAATATGCTTATCAAAAGAGTGGGTGCTATATACGTGTGTACTAAGATCCCATATAATGTCACATGTATGTAGGGGACTACCACCTATGTGACAGTCAGTCGGTGATTGGTGTAATCCAAAGGGGATGTCTATGCATCTTTTGTTATGCAGCTTGAGGCCATGTTATTGACATTAGGTATCTGTCACAGTGACACCCATATGGAGGGTGTCTGTATCAGGTGGTGGATCAATCATGGCTCCTTGTTTGCAGTCATCTGGAAACCTATTCAGGGAAAGTCCCTCTGCGCTAGCCTGTACCTCAGGGAAGCATATACTGAACATGAGGGGCCCTATGACCGAGGACTGTGTTACTCCAAGTGTAACTGAATTACTGTAGGTACCACAGTATGCTACCTTCAATGTGTAGGCCCTGTCCGTGAGCCACTTTGCATAACATCCCGAGACGTAGGTGTCGATGTGCAGGTGGATGTGTATGTTGTCAATACCAGAATGGAGAACGGTGCTGAAAGCCAATGAGAGGACAATGTAGGCTGTGTGGACCCCCTTACCCTCATCAACTACCCTGGTAACTGTATCAAAAGAGTCCACCAGGTGTAGGAGCCATGGTCTGGCCCTAACAAATCCAACCCGGGTGGTATCAAAGGTCTGAAGGCCACCAATGTCTCTGTGAATGACTTCTATGATGATGTGCCCCATAGCCATGCAGAACAGTCCAGTCAGGCGTATAGGGCAATAGTCCCTGTGGTTCATTGTGGTGCCACCTGTGTGGAGTGTGATGACTGTTGCTGTGCACCATTCAGGGGCCACAATGTCTGATACAAGGGTATTACTGAATCTGTTGGTCAAGTGGGGAGCCATGTCATTCTGAGGTTTGTGTAAATCACAGCCTGGGATGTTGGACAGTCACATGGAGTCTGTGTTCCAGGCCTTAGAGAGTGCAGGTTGGAACTGTGTAGTTGTGACCGCAGGGACTCTGCATTGTTCCTGTATGGATTTTGGCCCTGTAGGGAGTGAGAGGGTGTAAAGTTAGCATTGAATCTATCTACCAGGATGTTACCAATAGCTGTTGGTCTGTAATGTTCCTGCCTAACCATCGTATGTCAGAGCAGATGTGGGTATTGCCATTGAGTACTGACATACCTCCATAATGCTTTGTGGTAGTCCTTGGAATGTGTCGCAGTAGTGTTTATGTAGCTAGCTTTGGAGGATGTGATAAGGGATCCCAGATTTCTACTGAAGCTGACCAGTGAGGTACCCCACCCATGGGATTGTACTCCACTTTGCAACAGCCACCACCTTCTGTTGTACATTATGTGCATGGAACTGGACCCCCAGAGTGGCGTCCATTATCTGGTGGGTACCATCATGGCTCTGTTTGGAATAGCATGATCCATGCAGTCGTGTAAGTGCTAATGAAGTGCACTGGTGTATGTTTCAGCATTTGTAAGTGTTTTGTCCATCTGCACGGGTGTCATGACGTTTACTATTGCTGTCATAAGACGTCTGATGTAGGCATTGTAGAAATCTTCTACTGTGTATTCAGTGAAGGGTGTGGTGCCGGGATGTGGATAACAAGGGTGATTAGCATATGTTTGGAAACTACCAACGAGGGGATAACCACAGGTGTGGAACACCAGTCACATGTTGGTAATGTCCATGTCTTGGATATTGTTGGTCTTGGTGGTGGTGTGTATGGGTTGATCCAGCCGAGTGGAGGTTATGAATCCCAGAAATCATTGGCTTAATGTGTCGGTACATGAGTAGGCATCTCAGTTAAGTGTGGGATAGTGTCAGTCTCACATCAGTAGTACCTGTCTGAACCCTACTGTCCAGTACACCAAGAAATGAGGGCCGGTAACCGTGGGGTATGTTGTTGAATCCGTAGCAAGTTACAATGTGTATAGCAGTTCTGGCCACAGTTAGTTGCACGTGGATCACTTCTGATGCATTGTGCTAAGGAACCAGCCTGGTGGTGTGTACATCCTTGTGAAATATGGACACACCTCCACCATGGGTGTTCCGGTCCTGGTTACATGACTGAAAGGTGTGGTCTGCGTGTAACCTGTCAGTGCAGGTGTGCTCTCCGGAGCCTAGAGGCAGGTCACAGTCACTGCAGAGATCTTGAAGTGGTCCATTATAAGGTGTGCCTCACCTGAGTGCATTAGAGATGAAAATGTCAAGCATCGAGTAACAGTACCCCAGGTTTTGCTTGCCTGTTCCTGTTCTGGTGGTGAATGTTATTGGAAACTGTCCAAGACAGGCAGTATAGGAGCAGCAAGAGCCACACATGTTATCTGTACTCCCAGGGCTGACAGGTGCAGGTTATCTGTGCAAAAGCATCGTGCTGTGTTGACCATGTCATTCAAAGCACATAGATACTGGATGCCTGTGAAATGACAGCAGACGCATAGGCAACTGTTGAAGTGAAACATTCAGTCGTTGTACAGTGGTATCAGTCTGGATGAATGCAGAATGCTTCTCAGGGCTTGGGCGATACCTTCTGGGCTACAAGACCGGAGAGCTATTGCATGTCCCTGTACATGTAGTCCAGGAAGTTACATCTCAGGGCAGTCACACTAACATGGAGAATGACAGTCAAATCATACCTGGTGAGGTGTGGCATGGGTGCAAAGGTTATGTTGCGGATGCTGTAACCCGACAGCCAGATGTAAGCAACTATCGCCTTGTGTAGCCTGCTGAGTGGGACATCAGTGTGACCGCCTACAGAGTCACCGATGACTGGTGTGTTGTGTAGGTTATGACACCCTATTGGCTGTAGTTTTTTGTGCACACATGAGTCTGTGAACTATAAGTAATTGGTGCTGTGTTTGGTGATGGGGGCTGCCTCTTTTGCCTACATAGAGTATGAAGAGGTTCTGCAAATGTTGTAGTCATACTATGTGTGGCCTGTGCTGGTGGAGATCTAGTGAGACTATGTGATGAGTGAGGTGTTTTGCAAATGTTAAACGTCCCCACATGAATGTCAGGTTCAGTCTGGGTTGGTGAGAGCATTACCCCTGGCATGGCTACATATGTGCATCACCCACAGGCTGTATCGTATGTTGGGAGGTGAGCATTGACTGTGTACATGAGACAATTGCTGTATTGCCTCATGTTTGCCATATTCATCATATAGACAGGCAATAACACTGGTAAGTGGCACTTGGACATGCCTGTATATTCAACCATGTCACACAAGATATGTGAGTTACGTGTGTACAACAGCTGTTGTACTGTAAGCAAGCTGGAAATGTGAGGACAGACAGTGTACCTGTAAGAAATGAGTTGGAATGTGTGCTATAGTAATAAGTACCTCATGAAGTGCTTACATGTTCTGAACATGTCCTGAGCATGAATATGCAATACAGACAGGGTGTTGGATAATATAAACCCACTGCAACCCACAAGCGGAGACGCCAGTCATAATTGGAGGCACTGCACTATTGCCCTGCTGAGTATGGTCTGCAGGTCTATGAACCTTTATCAATGTAGATGTTAGCAGTAGAGATGTAGATGACAGTACGGATGATTTCACACTGCATAGCATACCTGTGACAGGTCATAGGACATCACCCATACTGTGTTCCAGCTACATTGAGTATACTAGATGTACCTTCGTATGTCACAGGAGTGGTCTACCAGTGGCCTGTTGACAGAAGCAACACTACAAAAGGTGTCTGAGTGACATGTGCATATCACACCAGTGGCAGCTACAGTAAAATAGGGTTAATGTTTTGTACTCCCTCTCATTGTAGCCCATACCACACAGACAAATGGGAGGCATCTGCGTATGTAAGGATGTGAATGGCCATGACCTAGGAGAAATAGCTGTCTCAGTGTTGTGGACAACATACAGAATGGGCTTTGTGGGTGAGGTGCGTGACATATATGCACAATCTGACAGCCAATAATAGCATTGTCACCGCTAGGTGAATAACCCTGTACCCATTAACTACCACCTAGGCAGCGGTCAACATTATGGACACTGTGTGTAAGGGATGGTGCTGTGCAGTTCACCTCCCTGAGCTGGTGACATCTCCAGGCCTATTAGGTAGTCATACGAGGCACCCATGTCATGACAGGGTGCCATCCATGAGCATGGAGATCATTGGACAGGCATACTCAGCACTTGGGTGACCAATATCGGATCACATATCACCTTTCAGGGGTATTGGCCATGCGTGGATGGGCGATACCAGCCTTCACAATCCTCACCTCCACTATGCAGCATGCTGGCTACCTTGCATAAAGACATGTTGCTACACTGTGATGTTGGACATGCTACACGTACATATCTTGATCTGAAAGACATATGTCACGGACAGCCACCATCCTACTACAATGATCACCACATGCTAGACAGATTCATGTGCCATACATGTTACATACCCCCACCATACCATGCAACGCTGTCCATCAAAGCTGCACATGTCATCTTTGTCAAACATGGTGCGATGACCGCATGGTAGATGTATCATTAACTGTCTGGATAGTAATGTGGCAATGGTGCACCTGGCAGTGGTAAAATGGCTGTTGGATACAACTAGTAAACCTTGCCTGTACATGCCATGGTTGATAACCATCCCTGCGAATAACTTCCGGCTAGCCATTGTCCCATGCGTATCACATGTGCAACACAGGCGATACGTGGCAGGATGTTGAACTGCTGTACAGTGCCATGTAGATGTATATGGCAAAACACATGCATGTAATGGTTTCCGTGAGCATGTGTGCATTGTCAGTGCTCATGTCCATTAAGGCAGACATATACACACCATCAAGGTCAACAGCATTACTGTGGACACATCCAAGCATGTGCTGATAGGTAAGAACACCAGTACAGGCAAACAGACATGCCCATATCAAGACAGCATTCACATCGAGTATGAGCAATGTAATGAGGTGACACACATATATGGTGATGATATCCAATGCACAACGGGTGTTACATGTGTGTGACACAAACATGTTAGTCATGTCAGTGTCATGACGATTTGCAAAGATAACTGTTCATATGTACTAGATTTAATACAAAGGTATGTGCAGCTGTATCTCTGTACATCTCTGTGATACTGTGACCTGTCTCCATCATTATGTCTTCCAGATAATGCCTCATTCACGCCTGCCAGTGTATAGCCTCCAGGAGGATGATACCCTCATCCCGTACCTCCATGATAACTATGAGGTGTTGTTCAGCCATGTGCCACAGCATGCTCAGCAGTGTGATGACCTGTGGCAGGAACTTCGCATGAGGGTTATTTATGTGGGTGGCCATAGCCACACCTACCAGCAGGTACGCGGACACTGCACGGACCTGATACGACATGCAAAATAGCGTGCCATTGCAATCGCCAGGGAACAAGGTGGAAAAGGTGGTGGGCCACCAACCCAGCCCCCACTCACACGCACAGAGGAGCTACTGGCCAGCCTGGGGACACCCTCAGAACAGCATCTACAAACAGTAGCTGCCATTGTGGAGGTGGGTGTCTCCCAGCCACTGAGCCTGGAGTTGCCTGGTAAGTCACAAATGCACATATGATTATCATATCCCATTTAGTTGCATGTGTCACTGTACAATATGTAATGTAACATCATATGCAAAGTATGTTTACACACATGCCGCATACTATAGTTAGGTACCCTGTGTATGCGCACATGTGCATACTATATGCTATTGTACAGGCGAATGTGTTAACATGCACAGTGCACCCTGTAGCTGTCATATAGTCATGGATAATGTTCAAACCGCTGTGTCACCCCTATACAGATACCTCTGGCATGCCACACAGACATCAGTCCATTGCAGGTGAGACAGTTATCAGTATCAGGCATGTTAATGCATATATCTATTTGCCATGTGGCCAGTTAACACATGTACACATAATGTATGTTCCAGTCACGATATACAGGTCGCATCTGTCATCAAGCGCACTGGCTACCCATGTGCAATATATTCAGACTAAATGAAACACCGACATGAAACCACAGTATCTGTCATTGCTAGATGTGTGGACAGCTGTGCATACAATGGTGGAGGTGTTGTTCAATGTAGGCATATGTACTATACATTGGAACAACACATGTGTGGTACACAAACAGTACCACACTGTGAGCTGGGATGTGGGCAGCCCACAGGATTCACCATTGTGTAATATGCCCCTGCAATGGGTGCATACATTGTGATGTGCCATTTGACAAGTCCCAGACATGTAGTGTTCTGGCTGCAATATTGTCTCACCATCCCATAATACATACCCCACATACCAAACCTACAACCCTTTGTCTGCATAACCCTGTGGACAGTGATGTATCTGACATCTATGGGTGTATGTCATATGGGACAACACAGACATGTGCGACGGCCATCACAAACATTTGGCCAACACATGTTCACACATGGCCATGGAGGATGGCCAGAGACATGTAGCAACACACAGTAGATGTGATGTGTATACACCCTGTTGCACATTGTCCACACATGGTCCAACTATAGCCTTTGTTGAATGGTTATATAGTTGATGTGGAACACTGGACATCCTAAAAGCCTGTGCACAGCTTGTGGAGGTGTCACTTAATTCGACCATATAAGATGTGTTGAACATCATGACTGTGTCATAGCATGATAGTAGTCACCTGTACAGCTTCCACAGACATAGACACCACATCAGGCCACAGATACCTTGCATTTTCCTTGCTGCTGTTGGACATCACTGTCAGCCGTGCACCTTGTGTGTGTGGTACATAACTGTCATGTGGGACATGGTGTATTGACATGTCTGCCATGTGTGGACATGGTTGCCAGGCAGCTAAGACATGTTAGTAGTTGTGCAGGGGTGTCATCCGTAGGTCTTCCAGTGACCTGTCACATGACACAGCATGGTTTAGTGTGTATACACCTCAGCGATGTGGGTCACAATCCACAGTAGTTATGTCATGTGTTTGCACGCAGTCATGGCTATGCACTGTGTGTGTATTGCACACTGTATAGAAATATAGGCACCTCATGATGCCATGCAATGGCACAGTGTCTGTACTTCACACTGTATAGCAATGTAGATGCCTCATACTACCCATCAATGCTCATGCACATCTGCTAAAAGTGCTTTCTATCTGTAGGGCATACAGACAGCACTGCAATGTGATACCCATTACAGCACTGTACATGTGTCAGGACACCATTGTGTCAGACATGTATGCATGTCAATGCACACATCCGCAGATTACATGTCATACTACATGTCAATGTCAAGGTCACATCAGCCATGTGTACTGTTAACCTGTGCTGGTCCACATGATGTATCACAGGGATGCATGCTTACTACCATGATTGTGTGAACTGCATGGCTTCTGATATGACACCTGCTTGCTGTTGTGTGCAACCCAGGGAGGTATGCTAACTACCACTATTAATGTCTGAGCTGCATGCCATCTGGTGTATCACATGCATGCTGCATGCCGTCTATCAAATCACATGCATGGTGAGTGTGTGTGTGTGTGTGTGTGTGTGTGTGTGTGTGTGTGTGTGTGTGTGTGTGTGTCTGTGTGTGTCTGTGTGTGTGGGTCTGTGTGTGTGTGTGTGTGTGTGTGTGTGTGTGTGTGTGTGTGTGTGTGTGTGTGTGTGTGTGTGTGTGTGTCTGTGTGTGTGGGTCTGTGTGTGTGTATGTGTGTGTGTGTGTGTGTGTGTGTGTGTGTGTGTGTGTGTGTGTGTCTGTGTGTAATGTAGAGTCTTTCTTTGCATTCACAGGTGATGTAGGTGCGTTACTCTCCTGCGGTCCATCTGATGTTAGTGTCCCCACAGATATTAGCAGTGATGAATATATGCATGAGGTACAGGCAGGGTTGTCAGGGGCTGAATCTGTGCCAATGGTTGCCATCCCTGCTATGTCCCCCACTTCCCCGCACACAGTACTCATGCTCCCACATACCCCATCACCAGTGGCCATAGAGGAAGGACAGTCAGCGTGTGTTAGCTCGGAACAGGAACATGTGGTGGCTACAGAAGGTGTGTCTCCACACCATGGTGTCAGTGTAATAACTGCAGATGTGCCACACAGGCATGTGGCCAGTGCTGCTCGTAGGAGGACCTCTGGCAGACATGCACCTGCAGGACAGAGCGCAGCAGCTGGTGTCACCAGACGCATGTTCCAGACTGTAATGGTGGCACAGGCATGTGCTGAATGGCAGATGTTTCAGAGGGCTGCTATCCTTTCTTTAAACAACAACATCCAGGCATTGGCAAATGCTCAACAGCAGATCGCTGAGGTTCTGGACAGGCGATTGGGTGACATGGTTGGAATCCTTGACCATGGCATGGCATTCCACGAGCATGAGATGTCTGTGCTGGAATATCTGGCAGGAGTGAGGCATAGGCCACGTGGACGTAGGCCAGCTACACCACCTGGTACAGGTCAACGTGAATGAGCCACCTCACATGCCCGCTCCCACATTGCCGGTTGCAGTAGCAGTGCAGCTGGTGCTGCACTGTCCACATCAGGATACAGCAGGCCACGTGGACATGGCCCTGGATGTTCCCAGTGGGGGACATGGTTCCAGTGGACATGTGTCATCGGACAGTAGCCAATCTGTACCTCTGCCTGGTAGTGCCCGTTCAAGCCCTGGCAGGCACATGTCACGAGGCCGTGGCCAGACACAGTGAGCTGTACATCCTGGTCTGTACAATCTGGAGCTGTCAATAATACCCCTGTGTAGGCTGGACACATGGCAGAACTGTGTGCACACACACACGCACACAGCAGAAACATCTGTAGGGCACCGCAACACCCATATGCATAACTACCACACATGTCCAATTAGATCACCGGCCCTAACCCACACACATGATGTCATCCAGTGGTGCAGCCTATGCCCCTGGCAAACATTATCACCTTGTGCATATGATGATGCCTGTGTCACATCCCTATCATCCACACCATCGGTGCAGGGACATGCTCATGTGGTCTGATGCACAGGGTGAACAGAATAGTGAGTAGTGTATATTACATTTGTTGTGTACTGTTGACACGCACCAGACATACCATGTAGTACAGGTTTAGAATGCATTGTTATATGTTCACAGTATGTGTCTTGGTAACAACAGTAACAGCATGTTGGTAATGATGCCCTTCTTCCCTCCTTAAGGTCTAATTGCATGTGCTATTATGTTACAGTGTTTGCAGCTAGAGTGCATTGTTGTATGTTCACAGTCTGTGTCTTGGTAACAACAGTAACAGCATGTTGGTAATGATGACCTGCTTCCCTCCTTAAGGTCTATTTACATGTGCCAATAAGTAGCAGTGTTTGCAGTTTCCCATGTGTAAATGTGGAGTACTCACAGGCATGTATGGCAATACCAGCATGCTATATGTAGCCTCAACTTCACTGATAGAAAGGCTACCATTCCACAGATGTCCACACATCTACTGATCCAGAAGCATGTGAGCTGTTCAATAGGCTACAGTGGCTAGAGACGTGACATCCATACCGGGTCGCATCACAGATATGGTGACATGGTGTGGGGGGTTTACACAGCGGTCTGGCTGATGTCAACATTAGAGGCCAGTTGATAGCATGAGGCCTCACTGTGTAGCAGTAATACACTGTCACATTACAGGATGAGAACACGCACAGACATACACAGAAACACACAGTAACATGCCCACACTCACGGGGTCAACAACATTATAACGCACAATTGATAGTGTTGAGATGAGGACCCCTGCCTATGTGGTAATCACCTTCACAGTACTGTGAACCCACATGATTTGACACAGAGAATGAACATGTACAGGTAGGCAGTAAGGCTGAGACCTACGTCATCAACATGGTAGTAGATTGCATCACCATGAGGGGTTAGGGATCTTGTCTGTTCTGTATGGTAGCATACACCCTCACTCCATGCACCAGACAGCCATACATACATACATACACACACACACACACACACACACACACACACACACACACACACTGTGGAGTCCACAAATGTCATTCACATACAGATAGCCGACATATGTTTGATACACACACCACCCCTGCCTACATCTTGCTTTCTACACTGCAGTATGTACAGATTTCTACAACAGTGTACAGGGGTGTGTAACAATTGGGATGTATTCCCCACCATACGTGGCATATATGGTCACACAAGCAAACACACATGGCAGTACTGTGAATCATACACCTGCTATATGATGATACGTCTGACAGACATGCAGATGTATTGGCAGCATTATGTGTTGTGCTGCTCTATGCACAAGGGAGGATGTAAGTGTTACAGGTGTCAAGTGATGTACAGTCAGTAACACCCTGACCGCTGTGTAGGTTGTATGTCTTCACCTTCAGGTAACAGTAACATAGCTTACTGTTTGCACATGTAATGGTAGGACAGCTTGTGATACAACTGTGAGCTGTCCTCAGCAAACATCCATCTGCAAAGGTGGACCACCATTTTATGTACACACATCCATCCATACCTGATGTACATCCTACCGTACTGTCAGTATTTCACCATATACAGGTGTCAATGATGGGGCTGCATGGGTTTAGTTGAATTTTATTGTGCAATATAATACACCTTTCCAACACATTTAATACATTTGCTGTTAATTTAAATGTAGTTAGAGGGTAATTCCAAGAACTTTTTAAAAAATTTTAAAAAATTTTAAAAAATTTTTCAACAGCATGTGTTTTTTTATTCTTTTTTTATTCTTTTATTAGTATTATGATACATATGTTGAGATATATTGTACATATTTCACATAGTGTCTTTATAAAGTGTTTTTCTTGTATTCTCTATGAGATACACTCTATTTCAAACTAAGTATTGAATAACTTTTACAAGAAGAAAATACACGTATTCAGGCATTTAAGTATTTAATAATGTAGCAAATTTGTTAAGTTTTGTATATATTGCAGATATATTTGTATTTGTACAGATGTTCACATTAGTATTGTTCTGCACAAAAGGGACAAATATATTTTTAGTTTTCCTTTAAGTAAGGACTAGCAGACAGTAGTTCATGCTGTGTGCAAAAACGTTTACTGTCACTTATCGTTAGACAATTGACTTAATTGATTAATTGTTATTTAGGGCGGGTTTTTAGATAATTTGTGATATATAAGTCCAAGAATTTTATTGTATGTTGTTCTGATGAAGACAGATTAAGTACTGTAGAAAGCGCTTAACTATTTTATTCTTAATAAACCAAGTGTTTCCAGCACAGTATCCTGATTCCTGGTGCTTATTGCCACTGGTTGGTGATTTGTAAACTGCATGTTGTAGTTAGACACAGATGAATGACATACATCAGATACTGAACATGCATGGTAGCTGCATGCACACCACATGTACATGTGTTTTGGTCCCACATTCCTGTCATGTAGCCATGTTTGTATGCATTGCAATTGGTGGACATGTGTGATGACATACATGACACATGGACTGTTGTATGATATGTTGGTTGTCATGGGTAACTGTTACAGAGGGAATGTTACCTCAGTCAACATTGCTACCTTATGTACTGTTAGCATTTAATAGCCATGGACCTACCTTCCATGTGCATGTGTGTGATTGCTGTAGCCACTTGTCTGCACAGAGGACAGCAAAAGCTTTGCTATGTACATATTTATTGTGTGTGTGTGGGCCACGTACATATCCACTGCGATTACATGTATGTCATATCCAAACATGAGTGTTTTCTGGTGTACAGCAACAGTCATCTGTTAAAGCTGTGTAAGACCCAGGGCCCCTGTTATGTGTAGAGCCAACCTGGTTATGAACTGTGGTATCATTGCATTGCATACCACTTGATGGAACCCTGTCAGTACATGTGTAGTCTGCACAGTTGCTGTAGATCCATGTACAGTCCACTGGTCATGAGTAACATGGTGGTGTGGTAATGTATGGATGTGTGTTGCTGGTCCAAGGACATGGTGATGTCCGAGGGCTACATAATAGACTGCGGCATGTACTACTGTGATCTGCACCTGAGACATCTGTGATGGCTCTTGAGTGTGTACTGGTCAGTACATGTGAGTGGCCTTCATGTACGTGGGGACAGTAACACCTGGAGCGGTCCTTCACGGTCTTATGGCCCACATGTCTGTATCTGAGGTATACGGTGGTAATGCTATTGTGCACAACTGTGCCATATGCCAGGTGTTCCTCACTGCAGAGATGTCCGTATTCCCCATTATTGGATCTGGATTGTCAGCTGTGATCACGAACGCTACACAGCTAGCACTGACGACCGGTGTCAGATGTGTGTAGTGCAGCGTTCGTGCTAACAATGTTCACTATCGACACACTGTGCCCTTCCGTGTTTAGAATCCGTGTGCATACAAGACAGCCCTTCGCTACTACTAAGTGTGTTAGCATGCCCAGTACGCCATTGTGTAGATGGACACACAGTACATTCCAAACTGTGCCCTTCCGTGTTTTGAATCTGTGTGCATACAAGACAGCCCTTTGCTACTACTAAGTGTGTGAGCATGCTCAGTACGCCGTTGTGTAGGTGGACACACAGTACATTCCAAATGAACGTGTGCTACTAAGTGTGTGAGAATGCTCAGTGACACCTTGTGTCAGTTATGTGCCTCTGTGTATGGGCATGACCATTGAAATCCTGTGTAGCGATAGTGTTCATCTAGGCAACAGATGTCCATACCCCACGTCTGGATGGATTCCTACATTGAACACACTGGGAATGTCTTGAAGGGTGTACTGTCTGTGGCGCACCTCGTATCCATGTAGTGTTGTAATAGTGCTCCGTTGATAGGCAGTTGTCCCGCTCACACTACTGCTGTGTGTTTGTCTACGTCTACCTTGGGACAGTAATATGCTTTTAGACTGCTCCCTCTCCATACATTCCCTATCGGCGTCTTTACATTTGCTGATGATGTCATCCACCTAGAAGTATGCCTCTGGGAGTGCTGTGTTCCAGTAATCTCAGTAGCATGTTCTGTAACTGCGTAATGCTGTAGTATGATAAGGTAGTTAGGTGTATGTTCGACTCCCGGCCCTACCATGTGTGTGTGAGTGTGTATTTCCAGCTGCCTGGGGACAGAGTAATGCTTTTAGATGGCGCCCTCTCCATACATTCCCTATTGGTGTCTTTGCCTTTGCTGATGATATCATCCACCTAGAAGTATGCCTCTGGGAGTGCTGTGTTCCAGTAATCTCGGTAGCGTGTTCTGTAACTGCGTAATGCTGCAGTGTGATAAGGTAGTTAGGTGTATGTTCGACTCCCAGCCCTGCCAAGTGTGTGTGTTTCCAGCTGCCTGGGGTCAGAGTAATGATTTTAGATGGCTCCCTCTCCATACATTCCCTATCGACATCTTTGCCTTTGCTGATGATGTCATCCACCTAGAAGTATGCCTCTGGGAGTGCTGTGTTCCAGTAATCTCAGTAGTGAGTTCTGTAACAGCATAATGCTGTAGTGTGATAAGGTAGTTAGGTGTATGTTTGACTCCCAGCCCTGCCAAGTGTGTGTGTGTTTCTGTCTGCCTGGGGACAGAGTAATGCTTTTAGACGGCTCCTTCTCCATACATTCCCTATCAGCGTCTTTGCCTTTGCTGATGATGTCATCCACCTAGAAGTATGCCTCTGGGAGTGCTGTGTTCCATTAATCTTGGTAGCGTGTTCTGTAACTGCATAATGCTGTAGTGTGATAAGGTAGTTAGGTGTATGTTCAACTCCCGGCCCTGCCAAGTGTGTGTGTGTGGGTGTGCTTCCATCTGCTTGGGGACAGAGTAATGCTTTTAGACGGCTCACTCTCCATACATTCCCTATCGGTGTCTTTGCCTTTGCTGATGATGTCATCCACCTAGAAGTATGCCTCTGGGAGTGCTCTGTTCCTGTAATCTTGGTAGCATATTCTGTAACTGCGTAATGCTGTAGTGTGATAAAGTAGTTAGGTGTATGTTCGACTCCCGGCCCTGCCAGGTGTGTGTGTGTTTCCAGCTGCCTTTGGGCAGAGTAATGCTTTTAGATGGCTCCCTCTCCATACATTCCCTATCGGCGTCTTTGCCTTTGCTGATGATGTCATCCACCTAGAAGTATGCCTCTGGTAGTGCTGTGTTTCAGTAATCTCGGTAGCACGTTCTGTAACTGTGTAATGCTGTAGTGTGATAAGGTAGTTAGGTGTATGTTTGACTCCCGCCCTGTCAAGTGTGTGCATTTCCAGCTGCCTGGGGAAAGAGTAATGCTTTTAGATGGCTCCCTCTCCATACATTCCCTATCGGCGTCTTTGCCTTTGCAGATGATGTCATCCACCTAGAAGTATGCCTCTGGGAGTGCGTTGATGCTGAAACTCTGTAGCACGTTCTGTTACTGCATAATGCTGTAGTGTGGTAGACTAGACAGGTAGATGCTCGATTCTATGGCATGGCAGGTGTGTGTGTTTGGCAGTTATACCCTATGTGATATCTGTGGGTGGCTAGCTGCGGGATGTGTTCAGTATGTTTTGTTGCTGACCTATATAGTGTCCACAGCCCGCATATTCTGCCAAGACACTGGGTTGTCAACACATACATTCGCCAACAGGTCTGGTGAGTAAATGTCAGCAGCCCTACACTTACCCTTAATACAGTCTGACCCGTGTGATGCAACAGAACACACATGCCTTGATAGTAACAACACTACATGATGCAGGTGGCACATGTAGTTTCCTTTTCATGCCTGTCTAATGCTTTGCTGTCATGTGGACCGCTGTTGTGATATAAATGCAATATCTACATATGTGTGTACATGTATATGTGTGTATGTATATCTATGAATATATGTATACAAATAATATATATGATATATGTGGATATGGAGAGATAGACATAGATATAAACATATATGTCTGGGGACATCAGCACTATTGAATGTATGTGCCGGATGATCTGTACGTGATAACCTGGGATGTATGTATATCTGCCATGGCATAGTGGTAATGCACATCGTCTGTTGTGTGCAGGGTCTCGGGATGTAGACACCGGGTATTTTGTTGCTGGGAAGACCATGGGACATCGAATATGGTGATAGTAAGGTAAACTGTTACCAGTTGTGTACGGATTTGAGCAACACTAAGCAGTGGTTATTAATTTGGAGGTTCGGTATGGGTCATATAGCTATTCATTGGAAGACTATACTATGCAGATGAGGTTGACAATAGTGTATCCCATTTATCCACAGGGTGTGATGCAGATACCTGGAGTGTATGTGTGTAGTTAGCCGGGTGCAGGGCTCGAATATAGCTGACAACATGGGAGGGGGGTCAGGCATACTCTACGTACATTGCAGAACTGTGCCTCGGGAGTGCCCCTGCCTTAGCACGCCTAAGCTAGGGGCATGTCTATACTTGCCTGGTGACACTGGGAGGGACAACAGCAGTGGTGTGGTTGTCAGGGTGTACAGGCTGCACAAACAGGTGATGATCAGCACAATCAGCAGATGACATGGCCAGCCCGCACTTGAACAGTACAGTAATGTGAGCAAGCCTCATACACACAGATTTCTTCCGCACTCTACACCACAGGTGTATACCTGTGGGGACATTTCATGACACAATCCAACCAAATGAGTAGGGCCAGCAGGCAACATAGACCATCATGTGCAGGAGGCTGAGGGCAGTGAGGATGTGTATGCTGCCGAACATCCCTTACTGGGGTGACATAAGACGTTATAGACCCAGGGTGACTTACCAGGGGCTACATGAGCTGGGGATGGTTGAGCACTGTGGGGTGGACAGAGACCTCCTACAGCAGCTTGTTGACCTGTGCCTGCCACACCTCACACATCAAACAGGCCGAGGGAAATTCATCACAGTGGATACCTTGGTATGTGTTGGCCTGGGTATACTAGCCACAGGTACCTCACACAGGACAACTGGGGATGTCATGGGATCTCACAGGCATCTGCATCCAGAGTACTGCATGAGTTCACAGACGCCATATCAACACATGCTAGTGAGCACGTACATGTCCTCAAAACACATGATTAGTAGACCAGCAATATGCATCTCTTCAACCACATGGATGACTACCCTGGGGTACTGGGTGCTATAGCCTGCACACACATACACATCACAGCACCACCCGGTGAGCGGGGTAGGGCCTACAGTCACTGCATGGGCATACCCTCCAACAGCTAGGCCATATGCAATGGCCAGGGCATTACATTGAATGTGTGTGCTGTCTGCCCTGAAAGCTATGATAATTCTGATATATGGCTTCTAACACAGCTGTACTACACCTTTGCCAATATGGACATCCCCTACAGTGTCTTAGTGGGGGATGCTGGGTAACCACTGGTGTCGTGGCTGATGACACCCAGCAGCAATGCACACACACCTGAACACTCACACCACAATGAGGCAGATGCACAGGCAGGACATGTAATTGAGCATGTGTTTGGGATGCTCAGTTCATGGTTCTGGTATCCGGACACATCCAGTGGTACCCTGCAGTATTCACTAGCTACATGCCCACAATTTGTTATGGTATTTGTTATGCTACACATTCTGATCCTGCAGTAACAGTTGCTGCAGGAACAGCATGGGGCAGGGCCACATGGCCCAACACCACTGCCAAGGCCTGTACAGGCACAGTGTGACTTGGCAAAGGAACTACCTAAGCAGGGCCCAGTCAGTGAAAGGCCGTGCACAGTATGACCTGCCCTTGGCAAAGAGGCAACACAAGGCATATGCACTGACACAGTAGGTACCCAAGGATGTCCCCTCTCTGACCTGCACACAGTACAATGGATGCCAAACATGACACTACCTGTGCTCGGCCATGTATAGGAGGTGCACTGTGTGCATCCAACATAGGCAGCCCTCCAGCACCGTCCTCAGGTCCAGAACACCCCCAGGGTAGTCTATCGACCTAAAAATTGGCAGTTGTATTAGAATGTGTATTTACCCATTGCTATGGTATGTATGTGAGCATACAAGAGACTATGGTGGCCAACTGTTAGGGCAGCAGACAGTACACGTCCATAGTGGCACCATGACATCTGTAGCACATACAGGGGTCACAATGGTAGCCAGTAGTACACAGGGTGTCCTAACCCACTGCAGATTATGTGATGAACATTATGTGTGTCCATACAGCCCGCACACATTCCATGCAGCTGGACAGGTGTGGACCACTACAGACAAATGATATACAATGGCCTATGGATATGCCCAATGGATGACCCCAACCCCCAAAGACACACACAGACTACAGTAGGCCAGGCGGTTTGATGTAGGTTGTGAAAGCTAGGACGTCCAACACAACTGTGCTGGTATTTAACACTGGGATCTGACGTACACTGGTATCCCTCCAACCGGCAATTTAGGTAGGTCCACACACTGACATGGAGTACCTGGCATATCAGTACAGTAGTGGCAGATGTGTACAAATGTCAGCTGTGCCCCCCATCCAACCTACACGTGAGAGTCATGTGCGCCACCCACGGTGCTGTGTAGGACTGTGGATGCGGTTGGATGTCCCCCCATGCTATGCAGGCATGTAGCAACTGTCAATGCCACATGATCATTAGCTGCCCTGCAGACACAGCATGACACCTGTCTGTGTAGAACAGAGGGGCCGGCAACACAGTACTGACAATCTGGACATGTGACACATGCGATACAGTTGTCCATACTTGGCATGCTCACACACATGACGGTATGATGGTAATGTTGGTCGATAACATGCATAACAGTCATACTGGGCATGCTCACACACTGACACACAGGATGGCCAGGCATGCATACACCAGTGGTCCGGACATATCTGCCAGTACATTGCTATACTGTTGGATGACTGTGCTGCATGGTGTGTGTGTGGTCTATTGTCTGTACATATGACATGGTTTATTGTTAATTCACATGAGCTATGTGCTGTGCACAGGGTACTGCTACCAACACATGAATAGGGCGGTTCTTTGTTTGTGGACAGACCAAAGCCTTTGGATAAGGACTGGGTGAGGCATATTCCAGCAGGTGGGAGCAGTTGTGCGTGGGTTTGCACAGTGTTAAGCACTGCTGATCTCTGGTTACAGCACCTTTTACCTGTTTAGACTCCACATTTCTTTGACAGTGCACTACTGGCATACTGGTAGATAAACACGCTTACAGCCGCTCGCTCACCAACATTTCTGCTTACATTTGTCACTCATGCTGGGTGTGTGCGATCCCTTGTGATGCATATTACATTGGACTACATGACTACAGTATTGGGTATGTCTACCCATTTGGCGATGGCAGGCGTTCGGCTGTACGAATGCAGCGGCCTGTCCAGTGACGTACACATATTATATGCGTGTTCCTCATACAATCTGCTCCCATCTGCCTGATACATGGGAACCGATACTCTGCAATGTTGACATGTGAATATGATTTTGTTAACGCAGCTGTCCGGCGAGTCATGTTACTGCATACCTACTGTACGTTTCCCACCTTTCAGATTGCATGACGGGAGACTGTAGGAATGACACCTTTCCCACTTTGCATGGGACAGTCCCTCATTAGGCATATGTCATGTGATGATACTCTAGCCATTGCAACTGTCCTGATTAGGGGACATTCTCATATTCTACGTGTCTGTAGTGGTTGCTTGTTAGAGGTCTTGTTTACCTGACACGTCAATATGTTATATGTAGTAGCATAAGCAACTTTACAGCTGCTAGACTACACTTTGATTTGTGCAGATATGTATATTGCTGTACTATGCATGGCTGTAGATATGTTCTGCCCTCATACATCTGACATTTCTACACACCAGATCCCACTTTGGCCATTCAGACTGGTGGCGGCCCTATAGATCCTATATGTAGATGTATATTGCTGTACTATGCATGGCTGTAGGTATGTTCTGCCCTGGTACATCTGACATTTCTACAGAACAGGTCCCACTTTGGCCATTCAGACTGGTGGCGGCCCTATAGATCCTATATGTAGAGCTATCACATGTGTCAAGGCAACACATACCCACAGCCAGTTGTGAACTGACTACTTCCACGGTTTGCATATGTTAAGGTTATTCTTGTAGCATTATAATTGCTAATACTGTTTCCTATTACATCTAGCTGTTTCTGATACAACAAATTAATTTCTGACACCACTACACACAATATATGGCCTCCTTTCCCGAACTCACAGGCCATGTGCCATAACATTCATTTTGCAGGACACAACTGCCCAGACGGGTGTGTCACTCACAGGCGGACGGGTGTGAAGCCATCTATTATGCTATCATCTACCTGAGGTGGTCATCAAATTATGCACTTTCCGTCACTAGCAGACCTCACATACCAATGGGGGAGAATGAACACTGTATCAGGAACACAGCATAACACCCTGTGGGACATTTTTAGATGATTGGTTCTATTAACCAGACACATTGACAGTCACAGAGCATATGTATTCATTCACGTTTGTCTAGGTACATGCCGTTTATGACTCGTACATGTCATCTGTCATAACCTGTATTCCACCACCTGTCCACCTAAAATCACTAGTTCTGGAAGTGTTTATTTGGGCTTTGTTACATTCTGATTCATAACTATGGACATCCATGCTAATTGGGTACATGACACTGATTTGGTCTCTATGTATTCCCCCGATGGTTTACAGTATATCTGGTAGATGTGCTCTTCAGGTTTGGGACGTATAGGCATCTGCTATGTCCACATAGGAATATTAATGACTTCCACTGGGCAGGCCTACTACATCTCTGCCAACCAGCACCTGCACACGTAAGCCCATTATTGCATACCCATGGTCCACCTACCTGGCACCCCTCTACAGCACTCATGACATATACTTACTGTGAGCACAGCTGGGGTATGAACACACCCCTACACATTGCCCACTCTCCCAGTCTCGGGACACATGTCGTACGTTTTGTCAACCCATATATTATCACACTTGCACAACCTACTGTTCCATGTACACCTACATCCTGCTCACATCGATGACACCAGGTTAACACATACACTGAATTTTTGGGGTCCCAAAAGGGACACCGTTATCCATGTTTAAAGTGTAGACCTTGCAGATCTCTCCCACTGCTACTTTCCTGCTGGTGTTTTGGACAGCAGCAGTGTAGTAATCTTTATTGCCTATCTGTATGTCTGACCGGCCTAGCTGGGCAGTGTGGGGGGTACAACGTTTATTTATTGGACCTCCGAATCACATATGCCCGGGCTGTATATATGTTACCCCTAATTGCTGTAAAGTAGCCTAGTTATGTACATGTGTATATCTACAATGACATATTTGTTTTGTGTGTATATGTCTATATCAATTCCTGTTGTTTGTGTATATATATCTATCTATATATATATGTAGTATATCTATATATATCTGTATAAATGTATATGTGTACATATATATATATATATATATATATATATATATATATATATATACACATATATATATCTATATACGTTTTTATCTGTATATACATCTGTGTGTCCGTTAACCTATACATTTCCCAGACATAGACACTTACACATGCGTATTGGGTTTTATCTCAGGTTCAACAGCATACTATTGCCTTAGTCATTCTGACACCGACACTTCACTCCGGTGAACTTGTGATCAGTATACTGCACGCTATACAGCGGACAGATGTCGCACGTTTTTCATGTCTGGGGTGCCGCTGATAAGTGTGATGTGATAGTGTCATTCGTCCTATTACTCGCAGCCTGTTATTCCTGCTACTGTGTTTGTTTCTGTGCACATTCATATTAGTAATGTTAATAGAATGAGTGTTTGTGTTACTGAGGTTGTACGTCAACATATTGATGTCTGCATGTAGTTGTGTCTTTCTGCTTTTCACGGTTTGGGGTTGTCACAGCAGAACTCCATTCCGCTCATGGGTGGCATTTATGTTTTACGTGCCGGGCTGCCAGCCCTGATGCACAACGTCTGACAACGATACGCCCATTCACGCATGTCTCCACGCAGACAACGCTCTATCTGGGAATTGCACCTATGTACTAGCTGACCTCCACGGGCCGCTCCATTGCAACCGGCGCAACATACCCTAGCACTCCTGTGTCCATAATCACATATCCACAGTTTCTCCAGCACACCAGTGTTGAGTTTCCATGCATACCAGCCATTATACACCTGTTATCGCAGCCATGACACAGCTTTACACATTGCCCTTTCCAGAGCATTGGGGTCCTACACACAATTTGTACTGCCTCGCATATTCACAGGCTCACTATCCATTCATATTTGCACATACTTGCCTTTCCTGGTGTTATGGATGACGAACAATTTGCGGGTTGCAAGTGTAGGTGGTCCCAACATGTACTACATTCCATCTGTTTACAATGTTGACGTAACACTTCAACGATGTTATGGCCACTGGTATAACCCTGCCTCTGGTGTGAATAGTGGTGCTCTACTCATACTTGTGCAGCTTTATCTGACATACACTGCGAGCACTTTATAATTCTTTACTTGCTCTAGATTCCCTTCACAACCCTTATGTTTGCTTTCATCTTTCGGCTTCCTTACATATATATAGATATATATATATATATATATATATATATATATATATATATATATATATATATATAGATAGATATATAATTGCATATTTCTATGTCTGTGGATATTTCTCTATACACACATCTATCTATATATATATCTATATAAAAGTTACAGCTGTACAAGACAACATACATTTGCTATGCTAAAAGCTGCATACACCCGCGCAGGCACACTTGCATCTACTTATTCTGAGTTACATATGTTTACTGGCACTTCTTTGGGATTACATGTGCCTTATTCCTTATGAAAGTACCACTTTGATTGATGGAATCCGGTTAACGGACCCATGCGAACGCCGTCACCTTTACATGTATAAATGTTGGCTTTACAGCACAGAGGCATTCATTACACAATTAATATGTGCTATAGTTGTACTTGAACTAGGAATGTCTTCATGTTAGGCGGATGCTCTAACCACTACACTATTGTTGTTCTGGCTCATTTATATGTATATCCATGGTTCATAGCTACTCTGACATATGCCTCACCGCTTCCCTTACACAGCAGGCATCCATTCTCCTGCTGGGAAAACTGCAGTACTACACTTACAACATTCCCTGTTTCCTACTGCTCTGGCCCCAAGCTGCATGTCTACTCAGTCCAAGGATATTCAGAACTCCTACGCTTATAGTCCTCACACATACGCATGTTTGATTGTCAGGGTGTTCATGTGCTGGTCCGGGTTTAGGCTCGGCCGACTGGTGACTAGAACTACCCTGGTGCTGTTCAAATATCAGCTGTAGCAAATGGACATAGTCCAGATTTTAACATTCTACCTGTGTTTACAGATGCAGGTGTTTGGGCACCTCTGACCACATTATTAGGTCAGCACTACATAATTTAGGGCACGGAGTGGTTCCACTACATAATGCAGGGTGGGGGGGGGGGTTCCGTGTATTTCCCTTCCCATTTGACTATTTCATTCATTTATAGATACAATGAATATTATTTTGGACATCAGTTATAAATTCACTACAGGTTTGCAATAGTCCTGTCAACAGATGTGACAGTTGGTTGGTGTACTTATGTGTACGGACCTCTGTGATACTCGGGGACTCGTTTCTACATTGACAGGGACACGGCTATGACAACTCAGGGACAATCACGGACACTTCTATTATATTAGTACTATTAACTTGGAACGTGTTGACAGACTCGTAATACTACTAATTTTCTGCAGTTAAATACGTCTATTACTCTTCATTGTTGTAAGTAGTCATTCTCATTCAACACCTTTCCTCCAAAGGTCACTGGCTTTGTGAGTGGTTAAGAGGCTGGCTAGTTATTGTGCGAATGCTCTGACCATTGGTAGGGTTGACATTGTCATATGTACAGGTTGGGATATATTCTGGGGACTAGGGTTGCCACCTTTTCAAATGGTCAAAGTGGGACATTTTCGGAACACACATCAGATTTTACAGGCCGACACATACCCATGGTCAGTACAAAGGATAGACTTTTTACTTTTTTGCCTAAATAAAAGCTTATTCTTGTAGCAGTTTAGTTGCTTATTCTGTTTCTTGTAACATTTAGGTATTTTAGATACAGAAATAATTATTTTATGCAACTATTACATAACATATGGGACATAATTATGTCCTACAATCTCAGGACATTTGCCATTTTTAATATTTTTTGTCAGGACACAACTGCCCAAAGAGGGACTGTCCTTCGCAAAGTGGGACAGGTGGTAACACTACTGGGGACACCAGATTGTTTAGGCCAACACATAGCCACAGTCAGTGCAGGTTTAGAACATTCATTAGTTTCCTAGCTGTGAGCCTATACCTTTAGCACTTCAGTTGTTTGCCTGTTTCTTGTACGAATTAGGTTTATTCTATCCTGACGTGACCACTTTAGGCAACTGTTACATGCAGTATGGTACATAGTTATTTCCTACAATCACAGGACATTTGGCATTGTATCATTGTTGGTCAGGTCACACCTACCCACACAGTAATTGTTCCTCACACAGTGGATCAGGGGGTATCCTGTTTACATCAGTGCCTTCATCACCCTTATTCCATGTGCCACTATGCGAATGTGTGCAATATATTCTCTAGCTTATTCGTGTCGGGACACGTGCGTCACGGGCAGGTGTTTGATCCTGGGTAGTAGGTTCTGCATGACCATCTAGGGCTGGACAGTCTCGTGCACCACTACTGCACATTCCAACTTGTGTCCAGATGTCTACAGGACTGGACATCGTGTCTTGATACCCATTCTAATTTTTACACAGGTTACTTATCCCATGAGGGATATCCCAAAATTTAACAAGACCAAATAACAAGACCGATACCGACCATTCTTCTGGAGTTACAAAAATGTGCCGGGGGTTTTACATGCAAGGGATACATAGTTTGCAATCCTGAAACTGCCTAGGGTGACACAACCTACTACATATGTGTAGTGGTCACTATGTGTAGATGTGGCTGTGCCAAACTAGTAGGCCAAGTATGGCTGGATTTGGTGGACGTTCAGGTATGGGTGCGGGTTGTGTGCTGTGGAGGGGATGCTGGGTAGTCCATTATGCATCTAGGTGTGTTGCATTTGATATGGCCAGTTCCATCAGGACCAATCTGTGGGTATGTGCCGGTGACATTTCTGTACATTTGTATCGCACATTTTAATATTCATATGTTTGTGGGATTGTGTTCTACAGTATGGCCTGTCTGGTTGTATTGCAGATGTGTATACATGTTGTTTGTGTTCTTTCTGCTTCACCCGCTGCTCCCTCATACACCTCCAGTTCACCTATTCTACATACGACACAGTCTCGCCTTTGAGGATTATACCATTACCCATCCCCCCCACACACATATTCCTGACACTCCATCCATCACTGCTTTGGTTGATGACCCATGACACGGTCAAGGTAACACATTGCATACCCTACATATGTCAGGTACCTGTATGGTTGTGTGGACTACCCTGCCATGTTTGACCTTCCACATGCTATACCTCATGCACATAGGTACACGCCTATACTGAACTTTCATGACATGGTCGGTATACCCGGGTAATACCTGTTCAACTGTGACACATCCTGACAAGTACGACTTGGACCGCAGATGTGCGGATTTTGGCCGACTTTTCTAATCATTGGTAGGATGCCACCTTTTCCTATGTCCAGGATGGGATATATTCCAGACACATATCCGATTGTACTGGACAACACGTACCCACAGTCAATGCTATGGATAATACTGTTCCTTTCAGCCTACATGTTGCCTTATTGTTGTAGCAGTTTATATGCTCCTTCTGTTTTGTTTACATGCTTATTCTATTTCCTGTCACATATGGTATGTTAAATATGGACATACCTATTGTATGTGACTATTACATGCGTTGTGGGATATAATTTGGTCATACGGTTGCTAGATATTTACATTTATTGTGTTTTTTGTTATGGACACATCTGCCCAGCTATGTACTCTCCCTCACAATATGGGTCAGCTGGTGACCCTGACCAGTGGGCTCGACGTACCTATTAGTGGCGTGCTAACATATGATGCGTTTCACTTCCACTTGGTATAACTATCTACACTGCGTTGGACTACAGGCACATGGTTTTCAATATCCTTTGTTCGAGAGATAGGGACCCATTATTCCCTACCGTGCATTTGTGTTTGCTTCTTCATTTTGTGTTCGCAGGAACTGTCTTGCATGCTTTGCATACGTTTCAGTATCCACGGACACTGACAAATGTGATTACTATTGCTTGCAAATTGTTATATGCAAGCATTTTAGGTTGCACGTCGACAGCTGACATTTCCACGCCTCCGTGCGGCACTTCGACACGCCCTATGCACTCGCGCTCCTTTCCTATGCATGTGGCTGTGGTGGCAGCGCATCTTCATTAATATACATTTGGCACTACTGCGCCATCTTCATGCCACACGGTCGGCGCAAGCCTAATGCCGGCCTTGCGCCGAGCTTCATGAATCCCGGGGTCTGTGGTAGTTGGACTTTTTTGGTCAACAAATGTTAAATAAATGAATATTAATGTTTGTGTGCCTGTGTCTTTAGTGATAATTTAACAAAGGTGTTAAAAACATTTCACTGAATGTTGTGAATTAGAATGGTATCCATCAATATCTACATTACTGATTCACGTTTTTTGTTTCTTTGTGAACATTCACTGATGGGATATAGGTTTTTATATAACTGTTGGTATTACTCAGCAGTATGAAAGCATATTCTATGTTGTTTAATTAAATGTGTTCTGCAAAAAGTTTTTGTTTTTCATTGTTCTACTTGAATGCATTATGACTGAGCTGTATGAAAAACACAAGCAAACTTGTTTGACCTGACAATTGCCTTATTCTTGGACTTCTGCAAAATGTCCACAATTCTATGTCACCTGAGTGCTATTGACCACAAAAATGTGTCTAATTTGTACAGTTGTATCTGCATGATATATCAGCCATGTATTTATGCATTATGGCTTACATGCTTTCTCAGTGCTGTATTGTTTGTAACTACAGGTATGATTTGGGGTTTTAGTGAGATTATAATGTTTATACTATATGGATGTAACTTTGTTAATGCTACTGACACGAGGTGCATAGTAAAGGTCTGTCTTAAATGAACAGTACTGAACATTTCACATATGTAACATAGTTACCATAACATTTCTTCAGCGGGCAGTCCTGTATATTTTAGTGAGCGCAGATCTATATGCAGGAGAATAATTTTTATACTTTTAGTTGTGGTGACTATATACGCAGAGTGTGATACAGGCTTGTGAGTTATGTGGATGGACTTCACAAGGTATAACATCGTTAAAAATTTTTACTGGTGCACATTATGTGCATGCTAATGTTGCTACCCTCTTCATGTAACCACTATTTATCTATAGCACCATTAGTAGTGAAAGACATTGTATGTACATGTTTTGCAGATGAGTAGGCCATGACAATGGCAGGATAATTTCATGACACAAGAAAATGAGGTTATCACTGAGACATTTAGAGAACATAACTGTAATCTTGAAAGGCAGGCATAATGATACCACATTGAAGAACTGCACATGGGGTGGCAGTGCATGCAGAATGAATGCAGCTTGTGGTCATGATAGGGCAGAAAGGGCTTGGTGTCATTATTGTGTTGATACAATTTTATGTATGGAATCTCATGTATGACACTACAGAAGACAATGTGAAGCCATTGGAGGTGAACTTTCATTATCAGCCCCTTCAGACAACAAGGAATTTCTGGCCTCACACCAAAAGTCCAGAGCTCATAGGATGCCGGGTGTTAAAACTAAGGTCAGTGTTCCAATTTGCAGAGGTATGATTTTTTTTAGGAAGGGTTCTGCTGAGGTACCCAATTACTGATAGTATTCTTTTTTTACATAACTGAAAGGTCATGCTTATTACAGGAGTTATGTTGCACCATCTGATGATGACAGACCAGGTAATAGTTTTCCAATCTGACTTCATCTTTTAAGATTTTCTGTGTTGCTTTGCTATTCACATTTATTTCATTACAGGTCCTTCACATGCTGTCACATCAGCCAACTGACCACCAGGTACATACAACATTCTTATGTTATACGTTTCAGGATTATACATGACAGTTATGTATGCTCCATTGACACATTGATTATATTATCTTGACATGTATAATCCATGATTGTATTTATTTTTCCATTATTGCAGCTTACCCATATTTTCCATCTTTCTATGGATCTTTCATTGACCCTGACACAGGGAATGATGCAGTCATGGCAGTGGGCATGACCAATAAAACAAAGGACATTACACTTGCAGAGCCATCATCCAGCCCTGCGATGGACAGTTCATCTGGCCTGGGTGTTTTCTCCAAGCCAGAGGGCAGTGAGCCTGACCAATACAGTGATATTCGAGTGTCAGGTGATAGAAAACATGAAAACATTGGTCACCTGCCCCCACAGGCCTCTGACAATGGTGGTGTTGGTGACATGACTTGACATTAAACCATCAGATGTCCATAGAGGGGCACAAGCACAAGTGGCAGAGATGTGTGGACATATTTTTGAAGGTTTTCACCTGTTGTTACAGTCACATGAGTGATCAAAACATCATTATGGCACAGAGTTGCATGCAATTGCTGAAGAAACTGGTCACTTTGCACACCAAGTCTGGATGTTGCACAAATGTCAGGAGCACAGGCATACCAATATAATGGCAGATGTGGCTCCACAGTGACACACTTTGGCATTGATTGTATGATCTCTGGAACAGTTTGTGTCAGCTGTACTAGAGCAGGACTGCAATACTCCATCTGCCGTATGTGCTCTGGCCTGTCCAACATGTATGACATCTGTGGGTTGAGTGTTAACTCATCCATGCTGCCTATGTTGCAATGTGGGCATGCAGCAGTTGTTAATTGCCATGCTCATATCCAGCAAAATGTTACAAGGTGCATGACAACTGCAACAGTATTATGCTCCACACAAGGCATCACCAGCATAGGTCTGGTAAAACTCTATGGGGCTGAGGTTTTCTCATGTGGCAGGAATGGTCAAGGACATGGTGAGAGCTAACAACATGGGTGATCTTGTCTATGTTAGCATCACCACTCCATGTATTCTGGTGTGTGTGTGTGTGTGTGTGTGTGTGTGTGTGTGTGTGTGTGTGTGTGTGTGTGTGTGTGTGTGTGTGTGTGTGTGTGTGTGTGTGTGTGTTGGTGAGTCTCCTAACATGTGACGATGATGACCACTGTGTCAACCACAGCACAATCTGCCTGTTTGTGGTTATTTTCCTGTTTGCCATAGAAATTCAGCTGTCATAATATTTTGTATTCAGCTTGTTAATGTAGTTTAGCCTTGATTTTATCTATGTTAGTCACATGTGTAACATGCTTTAATCACAGAGCAACTGCAATAACAACATCTTCAACAGCAACAATGACTGCCTTTATGGTATAAGTCACAGCATGCATCAGCAGCACTTTGGCATTGATTGTATGATCTCTGGAACAGTTTGTGTCAGCTGTACTAGAGCAGGACTGCAATACTCCATCTGCCGTATGTGCTCTGGCCTGTCTAACATGTATGACATCTGTGGGTTGAGTGTTAACTCATCCATGCTGCCTATGTTGCAATGTGGGCATGCAGCAGTTGTTAATTGCCATGCTCATATCCAGCAAAATGTTACAAGGTGCATGACAACTGCAACAGTATTATGCTCCACACAAGGCATCACCAGCATAGGTCTGGTAAAACTCTATGGGGCTGAGGTTTTCTCATGTGGCAGGAATGGTCAAGGACATGGTGAGAGCTAACAACATGGGTGATCTTGTCTATGTTAGCATCACCACTCCATGTATTCTGGTGTGTGTGTGTGTGTGTGTGTGTGTGTGTGTGTGTGTGTGTGTGTGTGTGTGTGTGTGTGTGTGTGTGTGTGTGTGTGTGTGTGTGTGTGTGTGTGTGTGTGTGTGTGTGTGTATGTGTGTGTTGGTGAGTCTCCTAACATGTGACGATGATGACCACTGTGTCAACCACAGCACAATCTGCCTGTTTGTGGTTATTTTCCTGTTTGCCATAGAAATTCAGCTGTCATAATATTTTGTATTCAGCTTGTTAATGTAGTTTAGCCTTGATTTTATCCATGTTAGTCACATGTGTAACATGCTTTAATCACAGAGCAACTGCAATAACAGCATCTTCAACAGCAACAATGACTGCCTTTATGGTATAAGTCACAGCATGCATCAGCAGCATTTTTTACACATGCTGTATACCCAAGCATGATTTTCAAGTACATATGTGGTAATAAAATAATTTTCATGTAAACTGGCATGTTTAAAGTAAATATGCAGTAATATAATAGTTAAGACACATGATACTATTGTTTTCTATAACTCAATACATAGACATATATAGTGAGGCACACCTATGCTGGTCATTTAGTGGCATGCTTTATATTTGTACTACCATCTAAACTTTGACAAATAGTAAGTAACACACAGGGCCGGATTCATGAAGGCTTGCACGGAGTCTAAGAGTAGAGTAAGACTCCATGCAGCCAACATGTCTGCCGTGCGATCCAGGAACAGCCGGCAGGGGCGTGCAAGAGAGCTCCTAAAACTCCACTTACATGACAGGGCTAGGATATACAAATTATCTAATTTGCTGCAGAAAGTTATGCAAATTAGGTAAATTTGTGATCCAGGAAACTCTAACCTGTCCGAGTAAGAGTAGTATTATGTGTAGAAATGTACTCGGTTGTCAACTGAGTACCGTTCTGCAAATAGCAAAATGGAGCTGTGACAGCTCCAAATAAAGGATGCATCCAGTTAAGGAAGCATGCCAATGGCGAAATATACGGCCATTGGCAATTCTACCTGTTGCAAAAAATAATAATAATTTTTTTTTTACCTCAATCTCCAAAGTTTAAGCATAGCGCAGCATCGCGCAAACACGCTGCACTGTAAAACCCCCCAAAAATAAAAATAAAAGCCACAAATAGGCATTTTATGATAAATATACATCTGCCATGCAAGTGAATGGCAGGCTGAAGACAACATGGCTACTGAGTAAAGGTTGCTAAGGGGATAAGCTCAGTCTAAGAGATGTAACCAAGCATTAGTAGGCAATCTTATGCAAATGAGGGTAAGGATAGTGAATCCCAATTTCACATGGCAAATGAGCAAAGTCCGTGGAGTGTAAGAGTAGGATAAGGGGAGTATCAGAGTAGAAGATAGGTGACATCATGAGGGGGGTATGTATGAAAGAATGTAAGCTCATTGGAGCAGAGTGGCATGTGTTTGCTGTCAGTTACCCATCACTGGAAGAGGCATGTCAACAGGTACTCCAGCTAAAGGCAAGAAATAGAAAGTGTATGCCATGGACAACAATAAAGTTTCTTGTAGAAGTGCTTACACCGTGTATGCACGCATGTGCATGCCTGTAAAACCTAGTAAGACTGTGTGCATGTATGTGTGCCTGTGTGAGCGCGTTTAAGCTGGAGTAAGCAAGTGTAAGGTTGTTGAAACCTGTGTAAGCACGTTTGCGCCTGTGTGCACACGTTTAAGCCAGAGTCAGCAAGTGTTAGGCCGTGTAAGCATGTGTGCACGCATGTGAGCTGGTGTGTGCGTGTTTGCACTTGTTTGTGCGGCGCTGCCCCCTGTGGAAACAGAAAGGGAAAAGGAAGCACAACAAATAGTAGGAAGTTAACCAAGGAGAAGTAGCAGAGCTAGCAGGTGAAAACAATCAGAATCAGCCAATTACACAGGCAATACACTAGCCCAGCCCAGCCCAGCACTTAAAACTCTGCAAACAACTTTCCACTATGTTTTTCTCAGAGACACTGCAACACTGCAGTAAGCTAATAGAACTGAAAACTGAAAAAGCTTTACTGAGACAAAGAAATGTTAGGGGCTGCCATTGCTGTTATAAGGCGACATATGCAACATGCTGAGGGTGGTGACAATGCAAATGCTGCTGAGCAACCCACAGTGAGGAGACGGAGAAGAGTGTACAGGCCCAGGGTAATCTACCAGGAGTTACTTGAGCTGGAGATAGTGGAGCGCTATAGAGTGGACAGAGACCTCATGCAGCAAACTGTTGAGCTGTGCAGGCCACGCCTCACACACAGAACCAACAGAGGGGAACCCATCCCAGTGGAAACCAAGGTATGTGTTGGCCTAAGAATACTAGCAACAGGTACCTTCCAGAGACCAACTGGTGATATGATGGGGATTTCACAGGCATCAGCATCCAGGGTACTGCACCAGTTCCTGAATGCCATGTCAGCACATGTCAGTGATCATGTATATTTCTCCAATTCCCATGAGGTATTGGCCAGCAATATGCGTCTTTTCCAGCAAATAGTGGAATACCCTGAGGTAGTGGGTGCAATAGACTGCACGCACATATGCATCAAAGCACCAGCTGGTGAGCGGGGTAGGGTCTACTATAACTGCAAGAGTTTTCCCTCCATCAACTTCCAGGTCGTGTGTGATGCCCAGGGCATAATAATGAATGTGTGTGCTGGCTGCCCTAGAAGCTACCATGATTCCCATATCTGGCATCTGACACAGCTGTACCAGACATTTGCCAATGGGGACATCCCTCATGGTCACCTAGTGGGGGTTGCTGGATATACACTGGAGTTGTGGCTGATGACACCCATCAGAAATGCACACACACCTGGACAGGACACCATAATGAGGCACACGCACAAACACGAAATGTAATCGAGCGTGTCTTTGTGCTGCTCCAGTCATGGTTCCGGTGCCTGGACACATCTGGTGGAGCCTTGCAGTACTCACCAACTACATGTACCCAAATAGTCATGGTATGTGCTATGCTACATAATATGATCCGGCGAAAACAGCTGCAGCAGGAGCAGCATAGGGCCGGGCCAAACAGCCCCCCACCATTGCCAAGGCCATCACAGGCAGTGTGTGACTCGGAGGAGGAACAACCTGAGCCTGCCCCAGTATGCAGAAGAGGCGTGTCAAGTATGCTTTGGCCTTGGCAAAGAGGCAACGCATAGCATATACACTGGTTCAGTAGGAACCCTGGAAATGATACCTCTCTCTGACTTCCACATATAGTAAAAGAGATGCCTAACTTGACACTACCTGTTTTCAAACATGTATAGGGAGTGTAATATGTGCATCCGACATAGGCAGCCCTGCAGCACCACCTGAGGCATGATTGCCATGTGTTAAGCAATATAAAGCAGTGCTAAACAGCTTTTACCACTATTTAGTATATGTAAACAAAATTGCACACACTAAGTAGCACAACTTTGGGCAATGTTGAGCAATATTGGGCAGCGTTCAGCAATGTTGGTTAACGTTGAGCAATATTGTGCAAGTTTGGTAAAAGTTGAGCAAAAGCAGGTAAACATGGTCATATTTGCTTTACTGTTCCTTAAGCAGTCTGGTCTTCTCTGTATGAAAACATGAAGCAGTGACAGTCCTCAAACCCAGAATGCTGTGCACTATAGTCACAGTACTGAACCACTAATCCATGACAGTATTACGCTGGTCAGCCTCTAGGAATAAATGTTGATAAGTCTATGCAAAGTGTCTCCTGGAAACCCCGCAGGCACAGCATAATCCCTGTAGAGTTATGACACAAAGGTGAGTCCTGCATTAAAAATATGACTCTATTTACAACACACGTATAGTATAAATGTTAATAATGGGCGTGTTCACACACGTCAACAAATGTAGTGGACTTCACATAGCAACATACTGAAAGGTCACACTGTGCATGCTCACACACTTGAATAAATGAGGCAAATGTCAGGCAACAACATACTGAAAGGCCAAACTGGGCATGCTCACACACTTAGGCCATGTGTGAGTACAGCAGTGGGCCACACATATCAGGCAGTTGCATGTGTTAACCCAGGAACCTCTCACAATTCACTAATCTTGACTTGTGCACACAGTGATATGACAACAGACACATACATAATATATTGGAACCCTGTCATAATCAAATGTGTACTACAGATACTTAGGTTGGTCATAGAACGTTGAAAAGCAAAGAAAAAAACCCAAAATCAGTATCATCAATAAACAGTGTGCACTGCAAACACTATCCAATCCAGGTCATGGAAAAATTATCTGCGGAGGAGTCCATACAAAACCATGACACTACCCTCAGCTATGTCATAAATAGCAATGTACACTCATATATGTCCTGAGTCAGGGCCAACTGTAAATGACTGACAATGCCAACATCCTGTCAGACAGGCCCATACATACATACCCACCTCCCACTGACAAAAGGCCCTATCATCATACCATGAGATATCACATGTAGAATGGGTAAACAGCTCCTTCCAAAGCTGAAAACATGGCATCAATTGGATTACATTGTGCCTCTATATGCTTCATAAGTGAACTGCAGAACAAACAGAGCCTGCACCTGAACAGTCTGTTGAGCCTTACCCTCTCTACAGGATATGAAACTGTTGAATGGGTTACAGCAACATATGGCACACTACACAAGTGTTGGTACAGAACAGACCATGGGAACTATAGTCTTATACGCCGATGAAGTCTGATCTGCAAGGCCATGGAGTCCATCAGGACTGAAGTCAGAAACAGAGCTATTGGAAGCCTATAAACACACAACCCTACCAACTTTGGACTAGTCATGGGCAGATCATGTTTCCCAAACCTGCTAGACTGTTTGCAAGGCAGCCACACAGGACATACATGAATGAAATGAGCTACACATGTCCCACATACACTTTGAATAGGCCTTTTCCAACATTCCAGACACGTCATATCCACAAAATCAATAACCTGTGCATAAATATGTATTGTCATCGGATGGATTGCCAACTGGGCCACAGATAGATCACACAAGGTAAGATTTGTGGAGTCCTGTTCAAGCTGGTAACACCTGCTGTCCCCCATGTCTCAGTCCTAGGATTGCATAAATTTAAGTGCACACACATTACCATGTCTAGTCTGATGATGTCGGCATCCCACAAATATAGCAGTGTCAATGAAAACTCCCAGTAAAGTACATAGCATGTCGTGTTAATGTGTATCTCTCTAGTATCATAACCTAGTTAGGTAGGGGTTTGAATCTTGCAATTGCTGAGTGTGTGTTGTGGGGGTATGTGTCTGTGAGATTTCCTCTGAGAGTATGGCCCTTTTTGGAGACTAGGAAAACACCTTAAAAGTGTTACATTCCTGTTTGGCAAGTCTGATGATGTCAGCATCCTACAAATATAGCATTGGAAATGAAAATTCCTGGTAAAGCATATAGTGTGTTGTGTTAATGCATATCTGTCTAATGTCATAACCTAGTTAGGTAGGGGTTTGAATCCTGCAGTTGCTGAGTGGGTGGGTGTGTCTGTTTGTGGTGCTATGTGTCTGTGTGATTTCCTCTGAGAATATTGCCCTTTTTGGAGACTAGGAAAACACCTTAAAAGTGTTACATTCCTGTTTGGCAAGTCTGATGATGTCAGCATCCTACAAATATAGCATTGGAAATGAAAACTCCCAGTAACGCATATAGGGCGTCGTGTTAATGCGTATCTTTTTAGTATCTTAACCTAGTTAGGTAGGGGTTTGAATCTTGCAATTGCTGAGTGTGTGTGGGGGGTATGTTTCTGTGTGATTTCCCCTGAGAGTATTGCCCTTTTTGGAGACTAAGAAAACACCTTAAAAGTGTTACATTCCTGTTTGGCAAGTCTGATGATGTCAACATTCTACAAATATAGCAGTGGAGATGAAACCTCCCAGTAAAGCATATAGTGTATTGTGTTGATGTGTATCTCTCTAGTACCATAACATAATTAGGTAGGGGTTTGAATCCTGCAATTGCTGTGTGTGTGGGTATGCTTCTGTGTGATTTTCTCTGAAAGTATTTCCTTTTTGGAGACTAGGAAAACACCTTAAAAGTGTTACATTCCTATTTGGCAAGTCTGATGATGTCAGCATCCTACAAATATAGAAGTGGAGATGAAAGCTGCCAGTAAAGCATGTAGCGCGTCCTGCTAATACATCTTTCTCTAGTATCGTAACCTAATTAGATAGGGGTTTGAATCCTGCAATTGCTGAGGGGGTGGCGGTATGTTTCTGTGTGATTTTCTCTGAGAGTATTTCCCTTTTTGGAGACTAGGAAAACACCTTAAAAGTGTTACATTCCTGTTTGGCAAGTCTGATGATGTCAGCATCCTACAAATATAGCAGTAGAAATGAAAACTCCCAGTAAAGCAAATAGCGCGTGGTGTTAATGTGTAACTCTCTAGTATCATAAAATAAGTAGGGGGTTGAATCCTGCAGTTGCTGTGTGTGTGTCTGATACTGTTAAGCAATGTGTTGTGTGTTTAGCTTTTACTACTGTATAACAACAGTATGTGCATTGCACACTTCAGTTATCTGTGTGGCAAATACATATATGTACATGTGACCTCGATTAGTTCATATGTGTGAAGCCTGCTTTCTACATGAATACATCTGTCACCTATGACAGATTGTGCTGCTGCTTCTCAGACCTTCAGTCACATATGTATGTTTGTGACAAGGCCAGCCACTGTAGTGATCTGTGGCCTAGGTCATCTGTGTCACACGCACTCATGACAGTTTCTATAGAATAGTGTGAGTGAGGGTTCATGCCTTGGGTATATTTCAGACATGTTCAAACACAACAAAGTCTGTCAATAATGGGCATTCATTATAGGTGTACAACAACTTTGTGGATATGCATACAGACCCCTTATTGGTTATGTGATACACAGAGGGACTTCAGAATACCTATGGAAATGTGAATACCAAAGGACAGATGACATAACACTTGGTTGTATGTACACATCGGTACCCGTTCTACATGTTTGGGGCTACTACCTATGTGGTACTGTCGGGATACTATGTTTAACAAATGTCAATGACTATGCTATATGTGGCTTACAGCTTTACAGCATGGGTTGGACAACGGGTATCTGTCTGTATGATACCCTTGCAGAGGATAAGTGTCTCATCCGGAGAATGCATTGTAGGCCACTGTATGCATTTCCAGATGTGGACGGACATATCCCTAGTGTGTTTGCTTGTACCTAAGAGGGCTATATGCCAGACAGGAGTGGTCCCAGGAATGGGTGGCGGTTAATACCACTGACTACTGGTATAGTACAGTACCTGACAGATTCAAATGCTACTGAGTTCCCTACATCTGGGTGTCAGTTGTCAAGACATCATCTAACGATTGGTCATGGTCAGGCTGTTGAGGTTGTGTACACTACCAGAATGAAAACCAATGACAGATAGTCACAGTATCACCCACAGCATAGTGTCAAACCATGTCATACACACATGTGTACCCAAGTTAAAATGTATGTGTATTAAAATGCATACTGGCCACAAACAGAAACAATGAAGTTTTGACACTGTGTAATACATGGCATGTCACCCTTCCCATGTGTCCACTATGCACATACATGCAGACAGTGCACCTCCACCATGTTCACAAATGTACACCTGCAAATCTGTACTGCACACATCACACATGTACTGTCCACTCACCAACACATGCTGCCAAAACTACACACATCAGCCAAGTGGCACATGGGAGGACAATACATTTTGGGAATTAACACTGTTGTAAGCAATACTACATTGATTATCATAGCTTTAATGCATCATGCCTGCTCAGATATACCTACAGGAATATCATTACACTGTACTGTTGACAACACGCTAACATTGCTACACTGCTATAAAGTCACCCTGTGCATCAGCACCATGTTAGCCTGTTCCTGCATCAATGTTACAGATGGCAGGAGGTGGCACAGTTTCATCATATGCACAGGGTGTGTTGTTGGTTTGCCAGAGCCTGACATTGACCCATCCAATTGACATGTGTGTGTGTGTGTGTGTGTGTGTGTGTGTGTGTGTGTGTGTGTGTGTGTGAGGGACAACAGTACAGCATGGGTCAATGTTGATGTGAAGTGTGTGTGTATGTGTTAGCCCTAGGTGTTTGGATTATGTGTGTGTGTCTGCATGCACACAGTTCTACCATGTGGCTGCCGTATATGGGAGGTTGTGGGACAGCCACAGACTGTACCTGCCAGGCTGTAGAGATCACCATCTCTGGCCACGGACAGAGTACCTGTGCCTGGCAGGAGTGCAACGAACAGTATCGGGTGCTAAGTCAGACTGGGTACTATCATCAGAGGCAGAGGCATGTCGACTGGACCCATGTCCCTGCTGGGACTGGCCAGAGCCACGTGCACGTGGTCTTCTATGATGGTCTATTGACAGCCCTGCTCCAACATTGCTGAGGCTGGTACTGCCTCTACGGGGGTGGCTGTGACTTGTGTGTCATCCGCGATGACTGCCAGCCAATGATGTTGCTGGCATACGTCCATGTCAACGTCTCAGCCATCCTGCACTGTCCTGGCACATGGACATTACATTGCGGAGGACATCTAATGTCTCCCCCCAACGTCTATCAATGACCTTGGTGTAGTGATGCACTGCACCCACAAGGTCACGGATACTGTCATTGATAGCGGTGTTATGGGCCATCTGCACCCTCAGTCCCTGTCTGGTGTACAGTTCCATACATGCCTGCATAACAGCCCAGAACATACCTGAGGTTGTAAGACCTGTGTGGGCACATCTGCCAGGGGCATTACGACCAGCAGTGCTCCCACGAGAACCCCTGGATATCTGCCTATGTGGTACCATCCCAGGATTCTGGGTATGGCTGTGGTGAGGGGGTTGCATGTGCCATAGATACCACACTATCCTGGTCAATGCCTACTGTATGCTGTCCCTCAGCTAAGGCCATTGGTGATGAGGGATGTATTGGCAGTATGAATGTGCACATAGATGGTGTGGAAAGCTGTGTACTGTCGATTGGTGGAACAATGACATACCCTGTCAAACCTGCCTGTGCCACAACACATGTTTCATCATCTCCACTATTTGTGGCAGTGTCTTCAGGTTCCCTGTTGCACTCAACCAACACAACCTCAGCACCTGTGAGAGGGAGACAGGAAACACACTTTACAATCTGTACATGATGTTAGCACACATGCACACATGAACACATGCACACATGCACATATGCACACTTGAACACATGCACACATGAACACATGCACACATGAACACATGGACACATGCACACATGCACACATGCACACATGAACACATGCACACATGAACACATGAACACATGAACACATGCACACATACACACATGCATACTTGAACACATGCACACATGAACACATGCACATATGCACACATGCACACATGAACACATGGACACATGAACACATGCACACATGCACATATGCACACATGCACACATGAACACATGCACACATGAACACATGCACACATGCACACATGCATACTTGAACACATGCACACATGCACACATGAACACGCACATATGCACACATGCACACATGAACACATGGACACATGAACACATGCACACATGCACACATGCACACATGCACATATGCACACATGCACACATGAACACATGAACACATGAACACATGCACACATGCATACTTGAACACATGCACACATGAACACATGAACACATGCACACATGAACATATGCACATATGCACACATGAACACATGCACACATGAACACATGAACACATGAACACATGCGCACCTGCACACTTGAACACATGCACACATGAACACATGCACATATGCACACATGCACACATGGACACATGAACACATGCACACTTGCACACATGCACACTTGCACACATGCACACATGCACACATGCACACTTGAACACATGCACACATGAACACATGCACATGTGCACACATGAACACATGGACACATGAACACATGCACACATGCACACATGAACACATGAACACAAATACACTACCCACTAGAGTAGACACCACACACACACACACACACACACACACACACACACACACACACACACACACACACACACACACACACCAACAGCAATACAGAACATACCCATTAGTGGTTGATGGTGGAGTGCAGTATCACAAGCCAAAGAGTCCTATCACATGTGTCATCATGCAAGATGTGTGTTGCTCAACAGCATGTAGTGTGAGTGTAGAAAGTCCTTGTTAATAACAGTATACATCTCTTTTATGCATGTGTGTTTTTCAATGATTGGCCTCACCCTGGAACACAATGTGTACATGGACACAACATTGCTGTGCAAGTATTACATGCTTTTCAATGTCCTGTGCACCATCATTCACAGATATACATACCATGGATGGATGCACACAACTGTCAGGTGTATAGCAATGAATGCTATGTGTTGTACTGTAGTTACTGTAACTGGATGTAGTGTAGTCCCATGAGCCATCATCAGGCAGCATCATGTGGTCACTCAAGGCCACTAATGTGTGCCACACTGGCAACTATCTTGCTGTACCTGAACTGTTGCACTGTGGCTACATTAACCATTTCACAGGCAGTTGTTACATGGGTATGTAAGGTGTTCGATAGGGAACATTGCCTAACATGAATGTCTTGTTTGTTGAAGAGTTTTGCAATGCCCCATGATAGGCCTCTACCCCTCAGGTATAGTATGTGTGCTGTGTGGATGACATTTGGGATACTGGAGCCTGACCTTAAAGCAGGTGTCTACATATGCCATGTGTATGATATTGAGATGTACTGCGTATGACAAGGTGGTGTATGTTGTGTGCATGTGTATTGACTCTGCCTATACAATGTCCACTACAGTGTACCACAATGGTTTGGGATGCTCTATGTATAGCATGTGTTTGAGGCAGCCACTCATGCTACTGGGATGTGCATAGTCCCACAGGAAACTTGCAGAGCATGCATTATGTGTAGGTGTTGTACATGTGTAAATGGCCTAAAATCCACCTATGACATGCACATGTTATTTGCCATATGAAATGTAGAGCACTCACCAGCATGGGTCTGCTGTCTTGCTGTCACACCAGAGGGACCTACAAGGATATGAGACAGTTTGTCAGTGTCAACAACTTTGGCATTGCTGCTGTGACTTTGCAATTTTACAGTAGTACAATAGTTGACAGTCACAGGCATACAGATTATGTTAAAAATTATCAGTATTGCACAACACCAGGCTCCACATCTTCCAAATACACAGCACACATCTGACATATGCATGTTCTAACAATCGAGCTAACAGTAGTCTACAGATATGGCATGTTACCTGCACACTCACAGTCAACTTGCTGGGTGACTCTGGCCTCCATGATGACACATGTTTGTTGTAGTGGTTGGCCAGGAGCCACCATGCTGAGGAGCAGCTCTTCCAATCTGGTGAGGGGCAGGTGTGATGCTGCACCACCACCTGTGGCAAGCTGTTGTCTGCAGACATCAGAGGCATGCTGCCGGACATGTCTGATTAAATCACTGCAATGATGGCGTACCTGCTCATAAGTCCGGTTATGCATGCCTACGTCATTAACCTGACGGACAACATCCTGCCACAGTGCAATACGCTCATGCTGGTCCTGGCTGGTTCTGGAGAACAGCAGGGTGTGATGTTGTACTAGTGTGGATATGATTACTTCCTCTTCAGGGGAATAGGTAGGGTTGCGATGATGAGACATGTCCCTGGAAGAAAATAAGACAATTATTGTGAGCAAGTCTTGTGGCACACTTAACATTCTAAAGTACAGATATCAATGAAATTACATATTTAGCATCCTTTTGGCTGTCAGTAGATACACACTTTTAATCCCACACATCAGTGCTCAGCCCACAACTGCCTGAAAGTGCCTGGCACATTCTATATATTAAACCATGTTCTGCACAGCAACAAAGTGAAACCAGTATGTAAGACTATACAACAGCACATAGCACACTGTATTTGGCACAATGCACCACCTAGCCACAGGAGGTTTATATGAAGCTAATGCATACAGAAAATTGTCATCCATTGAAATGATTGTAAAGTACAGTTACAGTACTACCAGTACACCACACTACTTGTTGATAGCAAACCCCTAAGTAACATATGTGCACATTCATCAGTATAGGTGGCATACTTCTGTACTACACTATAAATGTTGCTAGATATGCACTTATATCTTGTAACACACATACGACCCAGGCCATGTTACAGGCATACCCACACACACATCAGACATACCTACAAGACACAAAGGTATGGCAACCCAGATGAGCTTTACCTGTGTACCATACAGTACTGTGTGTCAACACTTATAAAACCTTCTGCCTGAGGTATGTAATGTGTGTGGACTACAGGTAACAAACAAAACAGTGTTTCAAAGCAATGTGGATATACACCATACTGTGCTGTTTATGTCTACAGCTTCAGGTAGTACTACAGTACATACAGGATTTGTATTCACTAGTGTCAACAATCAATGTGCATACATGTACCGCTTTAGCCTACAATGGCACACTCCAGTCAACACCATGGGACTATGTCACACTGTATACCATACTGCTTTTGCTGCCTAGCAATAACATACATATCTTTTGTGGGGATCACAGCTAGAACACTACATACCATGATATAAACATTTACCCACTAGGCTATCACACATATACACAACGTTGACACATTCACCTACACATTCACTATCACACTCAGTCACCCTCACATAGCAATTAATGCAACATGTACATGCATGTGTGTATCAGGTCATAGGTAGCTCATAGGCTATTAGGTGTAGGGCCTCTAGAAGCCTAGCCATATGGTACCCTGCCCTTCAACACCCATGTAATTTAAGTTCATGTGCCCCTGTCATGCCAAGCCACAGAGGTGATTCCCGGGTTGTATTTCCTATGCCACATCCATTCATCATGATTATTCATGACAACTGCTAATGAGGACCATTCTTTGCTATTGATAGGTAGTTAGTTCCAGGGTGTGGTATGTGTCTGAGATGAGCATGTACCACTCCAGCATGTTATGCTTTTTGACGTTACAAGGTTTAGATCAGCACAGTGTGTAGCTTGTAGGGATTTGGATCTGTTGACATGGAGCATGTCCAACAGCTGTGGGTTTGGCATAGCTTTGTATGTTAGGCAGAGGTTGGCTCTGGGTGTGCGGTATGCGACACAGTGTAGCTGTGGTTTTGTAAACAGTCTGCTTAGGGCATCTATTTGAGTCTGGTAATACTCTTTGTGGTGTTTGTGCCTGGCGTCTACAGTTGCTGTAGATGTCTTCTGAGGTACATACCAAAATGCCCATTGTACTCTATGATGGGTGTTATGACTGATGAGTAGAGTGGAACACTGACCTCTCATTCCATGTATGACACATCTTTTGTGATGACATGTGGACCGTACACGGTTTACATGACCAGTGTGGCACTGTGATTGTCAAAAGGGACACTACTGTCCACCTGTGTCCTGTGGTCTCTTATCACAGTTTTGGTGTGGAGTAGACTACCACCTATGTGGTAGTTAATGGGTACAGGGTTTTAACAAAAGGGATGGCAATACATTTACAACATTGAGCTTGAGCGTACATATAAACATCCATTGGTGTACATAGAGATTTACATGTAGGCACATATACAGTCTACCTTTCATGGTGGGAATATCAATTATGCAAGGGTTGAGAGAGATACAGTTATGTAACAATTTTGCACAGTCTTGTGCAGAATGCATTGAGGGTATTCTCAGGCCACGTATCTTTAGCAGGACTCCCTGTCTGGAAGACTATAAACTTAGCAAATCATACCCACAGCATTTAAACACCACATGTCATATACCAGCACTGTATGCTGTCTTGTTTGCCACACACTACAACCTACATGAAAATATGCACATAACAACCTTCACCAACATATATATGTCCACCCTTCACAGACAGTTGCAGTATGTACCTTGCTCTATGCACATGTTAAGATGCTAATATATCTGACACATACCTATCTCTACATATGTGTGTGCCATACACTCACAAGGTACACACTGTTGTACATCTGTAGACCTCACGGATCACCTGTTGGGTCTTGCTACAACATGAACAGTTGTCACATGTGTGCATGGCAGTAATATTACAGGGAGTATTTATAGCTGCTAATGCTACATTACTATAATAGCCTGGTACAGCATTTGCCAATGCTAAGCTACACATTATATGACTATCATGCATGTGTTACTCTGTCACATCCATGTTTATATAGCTGTTTGCACTACTCCCCCAGACAGCCATTATACACAGTACTGTACAGAACATAGATGACATGATTGGATGTTTGACATTAAATTCTGAGCTACATATGTCACAGTTATGTCCCACTGCACACAGCTACACACTAATTTGTCCATGGCAGTAGTCATGCATGGCATCAGTGCATACATACCTACTGCTGCCACATATGCGTGTTTCAAAGTATTTACAGTACTCTTCATAAACATCTACTACTTGCCGGTGATCACATTTCTGTCACATACCTGTTTGTCACTTTCAGGTCGGTCTGTTTTTTTTTTTTGGACAATTTTTTTTTGGTGTTGCCTAAGTAGAGTTAGCTTCTACTTAATTCCCTTTCTGTTTTAATTAAGTTTTTTTTTTTTTACTTAATTAATTTTTTTGGTGGATGATTCACTAGAGTATCCCTACTCAAGTAAACTTTTGCGTTATTAAGTAATAACTCCTGGAAAACTCAGACACAAGTTCTGTGTAGCTGCATCAGGTGCAATGTAATGATTGCATGTGGGGATAGCAAGTACAGTCTGCTTTTATAGGTATCAGCACATGTGCATGTGATGACCTCTGCACCAATTGGTGCACAGCATTTGGTAAATGCATACAGCCTGCTGTGTGGTAATTGCAGTACTCACTGTCATAGCAACCCAATGCTATAAAATGCTAGGTTTTGTAGGCGTAGCCCTTTCAGATTTCCAGAGTAGGGCCCATGCTTGTTTGCTGTGTACACTGTTGTTTCAGTCAGAAGGTTGGTATACATCTTATATCTGAAGCTAGAGGTGTAGGCAGTGATGTACATGTTGTACTCAGACCTGACTGTTGCCACTTCCAGTACAGAGCTATCAGTGTAGTGTTTAAGTCACCCCTACAAATGCTTACACAAGATATATGTGAGTATGTAGTTTCATTTCTACTTATGTAATTGACTGCCATACAAAAGTAGTTATTGAGAAGTATTCGTTTGATGCATGAACTGTTTGTGGACTGTTATACTGTGCATATTGATGTACTTACTTCTGCAGGGTTTGTGTACTTTTTATTGTTGACATTAGCACAGGAGTCTCAGGTAAACTGGACAATTCCACTACTGAGTATGCCTACCTACATCCTTGGTTGACCCTAAACACACGTATATTTAAAATATGGGGGGATGCAGACATACAGAGAGCATTACGTCTTATTGTGTGAGTGTTATCTTACTGGACTTAATGGATTGGTGTGTACCTGTTGGTTTATCAAGGCAGGTGGTCTGTCTGCATAGGTCCCAACTGTGAACATGTCCAGATGGTGGACAGGTGTTAGCCTGTTATTCTTTGTCTGTGCAACCCATAGGTGTTTTCAGCACTGGTACAATAGCATTGTTACAGTCAGTTGCTACTAGTACATGGCTAGATCCTTTGGTATTTCTGTGTTGTACTCCTACATAAGGGTATGCTTGTGGAAGTCCGCAGAAAGCTGTTTGCAGAGTGTGTAACAGCAGATGAGCTGATATGCCTGTGTGTTTGTGCCTCTGCCAGGCCTATGAAACACTCAGATACATATTTGTTTGGAGTCAGGGATAGGTAGTTAAATGTGAGGTACACCTTCCAACTAATAGAGACAGTAAGTGTAGACTTGAGTGAAGCAGTGCATGTGGATTTGTACTCCTTTTATGAAGTACAAGTGGTGTCAACTGTTATTATTGTGATTATTCATTGTGTAATACAACCCCTCTCTGACTGACGTCAGTACTTTTCAGAGGGATTCAGTGGGACTCAGCTAAAATATGTTTCACAATCAGGAAGTATGGCCTCTTCCCTAATCAGATATGCCAGTGTTTGCCCTGCTATGATACTGTGTGGGGGTTATAAAGTGCCTCAATAACATTATTTTCTGCTAGAATGGCTGCTTCTCTTATCACACTCATGTGATGCAATTCCACAACAATTGCTGGTAAAGATCCACAGACCAAGCTTTGTATTATGGCCTTCCTATTTTTCCTTTACATTTACTCATTGTTTTGCATGATATATTTATTTCAGCACCAAATTATTGTATATCGGCTGTGGCTTAGTGGTACTTCATGCCATCAAGTGTGTTCAAGACTGACAGAGGTGTTTAATTTTGCTGCTGAACAGAACAAGGGCCCTGACATACGGAGTGATTAAGGCACTTTTAAGCAGTTGTAAGCGGGTTTGCGTGGGTTTGCGCGATGCTTAGCAATACTTAGTTAAGCGCACACATGAGTACACTCGCTCAAACCCTCTAACTACTGCTTAAAAGTGCTTACTCTCGCTAACTCCCACGCTAATTTCTTTTAAAGAAAAGAAAATGGGGAGATAGGAAAGTGGTGAAAAAGGGGGCACAAAGAGGGAAAGACAGTAGGGAAACCAGCTCGGAATGTGCAGGACAGGTGTAGGAAAGGTCCATAGCTGCCCATTTCTTTACCAGCAACAGCTGTGCATATGTTGCAAATTTGGAGTGAAATTTGAAACCTTCCACCCCTGAGAGAGGGGTGAGGACAACAAAGTATGTTGTACTGCCAGTTCTAATTATCAGCTTACATATCCAGCAGACGTGTGTGAAATGGGCAGCTATGTATGGGGCGTAATTTTTTTGTGGGTACAGATTGCCCCCCCTTTTTTTTTTTTTCAGGTGAGAGTGGAATGTGAGGTAGAGGAAGTAGGTATATTTGGGGAGGTAGGTTGGGGAGGTAAACGGACAAGACAAACAAGATGCATACAGGGGTGGAGTATGACACATGATGTGGGTGAACACAATTGACGGAGACAGATGTTTGGAAATCGCAAGCCCATGAGCCCACAGATGGTAACACTGGGACTGAGATCGCCACCCATGGGCAGTCACCACTGAACCTTCACAGACCCAAGGGTTACTATGCTGGGGGCTGCGTAGGAGGGGCAGGCTTACCCGTGAGTCACGCCACTCTCACCTCAAGCTGGTGTAGGGGATCAGCGACTAAATGCTGGATCTCCCTACGCACCACAACCTAACCCCTTCAGAGGGTGACAGGTGGCCCTTCTCCACCCATGCTTGCAGGGGGGGACGAGCCCCATCCTCTGCAGCGCTTCCACCCGAAGGTGGCACAGGACCAATGGAGGAGGGTAGCCCGAGCTGGGCACTAGACCTGCTGGTGCCAGGTGCAATCGCCAGCTGAGGAGGGACAGGTGGGTCCACTGGGACCGGCCTTCCCATACGTTCTGTGATTAGGTGTGTTTAATTACAACATAGACAACAGCATTCCAAATTAGTTGTAACAGCATGCAGAAATATTCCCATTAACTCAACACACCAGGGTTACAACAGTTGAACAGCAAGCATAACACATGCATATATTGAATGACAGTGGACATTACAACAGCATGCAGGGATGATTGGTGGCAACAGGCCACCAAGATTGTGGTGTTTGAACAGGGCACATGCATCAAAGAAAATGCAGATTTTTATAGAACAATAGGACATATGTCCCAACAAATGTTTTGAAATTAGACATACCCATTGAGGTGTGGAATTGCATTGTTTATGCACATGGAGTAGGGTGTAAAAAGAAACCTCCATTAACATCTTATTAGTACTTTTACTCTACACTACATTCCTATTGACTGCAGGTGTATATCCCCTACATGTATTATTGCACTAGGCAACATGCATTAGATTGTGTAATGGGTTTGGCTAGTTCATTATATACCTGACCTATATCTGACATGTTAACTGTCCAAGATGCAGATGTTACTGCTACATAGTTGTATTTTATTTTTATATTTATGTATCTACATATCTGGATGTGCTCACGTGACATTTTCAGTTAATTTTCTACAGAACTCTACATTTCATGTAGCACACTCACATTTCTGGAGAACACCTTGACAAGCTACTCGTGTGCCAGATTTACCTATGCATGACAGCCATTTACCAACTGTTGAGGACTGTTATATGCTTCACAGCTACTGGTACTTACTTCATCCACTTTATATGGGACTGCACAACTGTGGGTTGACAGCACTTAATACAACAGTACTATTTATTTAACGCAAGGGTACAACAACATTTCAAAGTAAGTGACACAGATACACTCCAAGTATTATACCTTTATTAATTACATTAAAGACTCTTTTCTTCAGGCTCTCTCCTTTATTTGATATTACAGTGCATATGGAAGACCTATTCAGGACATATTATACCTTTATTGATAGGTTACAACACTCTTTGTCAGGCTCGCTCACTTATTTTATATGACAGTACATGCAGAGATAGTATTCAAGACTTATTTTACCTTTATTAATGGGTTACTACACTCTATTTCTGGCTCTCTGACTTATGTTATATAACAGTACATGCAGATAATTTATTCAGGGCATTTTATAGCTGTATTATTGGGCTACAACACTTTTTTCATGCTCTCTCACATATATTATATAACAATACATCCAGAATAATTACTAACCTGCCTGGTGGCACAGTCATAGCAGCCTATCTGCATAGGCTTGCTGATTCACAACATGGACACCTGCAGCTGTGAAGTAAATGAAGGGATATTGAGACATACCTATCCATTATTTAGACTATATTAGCATGTCTTACATACTGCATTCCATGGCTACCTACTTAGTAGTGGGGCATCTTGCATATGACGGGCCTCCTGGATCCATTGGTTCAGTAGGTCCTGCTTCCATCTCTTCAGGTCTGCATGGTGGTGACGGACCTGCTCACCAGTCTGAGGGACACCTATGGCACTGGTGAGTTCATGAGCCAACTGGTTCCAAGCCTCTGCCTTATACTCCATCCCTTGGAACTGGCCCTGCAGGAGTTGAGACTCATGACGATAGACTAGGAGCCAAACCATGTATTTTGACTCCTTGATGCCCCAGCGTTGCGCTCAAAAGCGAGTACCCTCTCCAGCACCAGACATTCTAACTGCAGATGGGAGCTACAATCAATTATGGCGAGTATTCCCGCCTATGGAGCTTAAATATGCCGCATTTCCCACACTTTTTTGTGATTGGCCATTTTTGAAAAATCTCGGCTGACTGCAGACCTGCTTAGCAATGGTTAATCTACCATTTATAATTATATGTATGTTAACAGTTGATGTTTATCCTATGCTGTCATGGCTTAGTGGTTAAGTACTTTGATTATGGTGCACAAGTGTCCTGGGTTTGAAACTTGTCATTGCATTTTATTTTACTACTGTACAGACAGGCTAGGGGATGTGGCTGTGTTTAGGCAACTTTGCTCAACGTTGCTCCACATTGCCCGACGTTGCCCTACGGTGCACTGGTTAGCGCAGTGCGCAGCTCCGCTCAAACCTATTGCGCTGGGTAAAGTGCTGCTTAGCTGTGGGCTACTAGATTGCACTGGGTAGAGTGCTGCTTAGCTACAGGCATTTATATGTCAAGATCCTTCTTACATTTCTATATATACATTTTGTTCACTGATACATAGGCCATTTCAATGCATTTCAGTAAGATTTTAGTTATATACATGTCAGGAATTATTTCATATGCTAATTTAAAACATAAAATTGAGAGGGGAGTGGTGGAACTCGAACAGTGAATGCTTCCTCTTTGTACGAAGGCTCTACCGCTACGCTATTGCTATTTAGATTGATTTGCATACACATTTGTTATTATGCTCTTCAATGTCGACATTGCTAACTCTAGCTAAGCTATGGGCACACCCGCGCAAAGACATGCAAATATGGGCAGCTATATCGGGAATTAGAAAAAAGAAATTATATTTTACATTTTATAACTCTACTGGGGGTTTACAATGTGAGGGAGTGTAGTGTTGGGTATGTTGACATTTGAGTGGACTCGCTCATGTGTGTTGACATTTCACAATTCAGACACTTGCAGGGGCGTGAACCTTAGGACTGCTTGGCAGTCAGACATGCCCCCTGCCTTCCTGCAAGGTCCATGTTAGACTTGGAGTGGAGTCAGCGTGCCCTCATGAATATGGATGGCACGCTGATGTCAGACCGTTCAACTGCAGTTTCCAAGTAAGACTTATTTAGTCTTACACGGAGGTTTCGTGAATCTGGGGGACAGTTATACCATGTATGCACATCTCAGTCCTACATGGCCATCATGTAGGCATCATGCTTCAAAGCGCATATGTCTGCCTGTCTCCTTCTTTATCCTCTACAACATATTATGAGTAGCTTGAAAAAACATTTCGTAGGTTTTACTGATTAAAAAGACATACCACACCTTTTTAGAAGATACGTTATTTGTAAGCATGTACCACAGACATGTATATATTCAATATGAGTGATATATGCAGCCTTCCTATGTAATGATTTGTGTACACTACCATGTGACATTTCAAACATGGAACATGCATTGTATACTTTGTGCACATGTAAAATATAATGGTGTGTATGAAATGCAGTACTGTAATATTGGCACAGTTGCACTACATTTTCAATGTGACCTTGTTTCATGCTTGTTACATGTAGTTAGCACATTTATATTATGTATTTATTGGTATCACTGCTGATCAGATGGGCCACTTTCTTCACAAACAAAAACATCTATCTGCAATATATATATATATATATATATATATATATATATATATATATATATATATATATATATATTTCATGCTGACATTGCCAGTAACCCAGGAGTGCCACAGAATATGAGTTGCCCATAAACATACACACAAAACAAGCATGTTTACATTACTTTTAGTATGCCTGCAAATCTACTCATTATACTCCGTTTGGCAACTTGCCTCAGTACTTTCAACAACATATGTTACTGCCCTCTCCCAACTGATTCAGAGATTACATTAGGGAGGTAAAGTGAAATAGTCTTTCACAAACACTGTGCAGTAGTACTGCAAATTCAGAACACTGTACTGGAATCTGGAATCTCTAAAGGAACTAAAATTTACATTTAACTGTAAAAACATTAACAAGTTAGAGAGGTTAACCATCATATATAGAGTTAGATAATACTCCTCAATGGGCTATTATTGAAAAACTCCTAACATAGGACTGCCACCTCAATGTAGAAGTACTCCAGAGTTTTGTGGAAAAGGATTTGTCTGGCAACAGTTGTGATTTAAATATTCAAGTACCTAGCATAGCACTACCATCTTTATTTTTTAAGAAAATAAATAGTAATTTAACATATTTACAATATATACATGGAAAGGAAATGAAAAAAAATCAACATCACATACTATTGCACAGGGTTAAGAATACACTGAATCATCAAGGCAATCTTCTGCAATTAACACATCAAGAGTCTTGGTCCTTCAGTAGTAACATTTTGAGGCTATCCCAACCATTAAAAGTCTTAGTATGATTTATAGATCTTATTCTGCTCAATTTTCCAGTTTTACATAGTATTGCGGTTTTAATGTAATCTCTGAATCAGTTGGAAGAGAGCTTCCTCCCTGGTAGGGATTTCAGTCACATTTTTTTTATTTCAGGGTGTTTAAGCAGAATTAATCCATTAATTCAACTTGAATATTGTTAAATATATTATAGATCTTATTCTGATCGCTTTTTTTCAGCTGTACATAGTAATGTTGTTAAATTTAAAAAAGTTCTTTGAATGTAGGAACCGAATTTGATTTCCAATTTTTTTTAAACTTTTCTAGCTACTGCCAGGAAACATTCTTTGTTGTTTGACTTTTACAGATAAAGGAAGTGGAGCATTCATTAGTATTCAGACCATAACTCCTTAAAAACACTTATCTCTTCCCAATATACATTTTTTTCACAATCCATAGATCTGTGGGTCCAATCAGCTTTTACATCTTTATTACATCTCCAACAGACTGAATAAGTCATTTTACTAAATTTATAGATTTTATAGGGAGTAACAAACATTCTATGCTTATATTTTCACATAAAATCTTTCCAGTATAAACTTGAAGAAGTTTGACTAATTGATTTTAGTAAAAAGTTATACTGTTAGCATCTATTCAGTCACTCAATCTACTAATATCTAAAAAAGTTCCAGTATTTGGCATCTAAATTATTATTATTATTATTATTATTATTATTATTATTATTATTATTATTATTATTCATAATTAACATATAACTTAGACAAACTTACTTTGTAGGTGAATGTATCTTCAATGATAACATTCATATAGTCATATAATGGGGGAATAGTGTTATTTTCCACTTCACTCATATTAACTACAAATTCATTTAATTTCTTACTGATGGATAATATTAACTGGTTAACAGATTCATCCAACTTATAATCTTTCATTAAATATTCTGGCCACTTAGCTTTTATTTTTGAAAGCAATGAGACGATAATACTAATCCATTTCTTTTTATTAAATTCATTTTAACATTGTTCTGAGTTTCCTTAAATCTAGATGTATGTGCAGTGGGAAACCACAGAAAATTCCATTTTGATATTGATGGTGTTTTAAAAACATATTTCTTAACATTTTTAAAAAAATATTTCATATATGCAGAGCCTTAAGATTTAAATGAGTTTCCTTCTAAAGTAAATTTCATTAATCAGATGAAAGGATTTTTACATATTTTTAATTTATCATATTTGGTAAACTTATACGAATTTAGTAAAAATCTGCTCCAGAATGGTTTTTCATTGACTAGTGTAAGTTGAGTCTATCCAGGGTATAATAAAGTTAAAATTTGTGGCAATTGAATACGATTCTACATCTGGAAAACTAATACTACCATACTCCCATAGTCTTATATGATTTCCATAAGCAATTATTGGCTTTTTAGCATTCCATAAGAATGAAGTTAACATTCTTTCCATTTTATTTAAAAGTGTTTTTGTCAGGTATTAAAACTATTGAATTTAATATGTGTATAATCTTAGGTAATATATTCATTTTAATGCATACTAACCTATCTTCGGAACTAAAAAAAAATCATTCCATTTTTAAAAAGAAGTAACACTTCAATTATTTTTTCAAAACTGTTATTAATAATCTAACTCATATCTTGATAGATTTTATTTCTAAATATTTTTGTTCTTTTCCTTTCCAATTGTATTTATATTTATATGTAAACTTACTATCTAGTAAGTGATTTAACACTAATGTTTCAATTTTATTATTATTAAATTTCAGCAGTGATACTTATTGAAACTTTTCAGTTTCCTCATCTATTTCTTCAGTTGAATAATTTAAATATCCAATAGTTAGTAAAATAGGATCTGCAAGAAGATGTGGCTTAGATTGACTATCCTTGTTAATTGATACTCCATCTATTTTTAAATAGCTTTTTATACTGTTAGCTAAGGGTTCAATAACTACAAATGGCAGAGGGGATGAGGGGCATCCTTGCTTTGTGGCTTTGTTTAAAGTGAATCCTTAAGAAATGCAAGATCTAATTTTAATGTATGCTTTAGAGTCTCTATACAGTTTTTTTAATATTCCCACAAATTGTTCTGGAAATGCAAATGCTTCTAAAGTTTTAAACAAGTTCCAATATACAGAATCAAAAGCTCTCTCAATATCTAAGCTAATTAAGGCCATTTTCTTGTTCATTCCCTTTACTAAATCTAAGATGGTTACTACCATTTTTACATTATCATATGTTAATCTATTGACTATAAAGCCTGTTTGATCTTTATTAATCAATCTACTAAATCTCTTAATCTTGTAGTGGAGATGGAAGTAAATATTTTATAGACTACATATAATAATGAAATATGTCTATATGAAGAAACTAGCTTATTTTTCTTTCCTTGTTCAAGCATAGGTAAGATTACAGAAATTTTTCATATGAGAGGAATTATTTTGTCAGTCTGAATTATCTTGAAAACATCACTCAGTAATTCTAAAATATTTAATGGAAGCAAATCATATAATTGCATACGTAAACCATCTAACCCTGGAACTTTACCATTTTTCCTTCTTTTAAAGTGTCTTCGACTTCTATTGGGGTAGTAGGCTTATTCAGCAGAGATATTTCTTGGTCATTAAGTTTATTAGTACAATTTTTCTTTAAATACTTGTCAATTTTGTAATCATCAGGGTTATTATTTTTATCTTTATTAAGATCTTCATAGAGTTTTTTGAAAATATTGAACATTTCCTCTAAGTTTGAATTAAGTTTATTACTGCGAGGATTTGGGATATTATTGATTTGTGCCACTTTGCTTCACATCTTACTTCTATTAGCTAATCTGTGTAGATTTTTTGAAGTCATGGTATAACTGTGCAATCTTATTTTTCTAAAGGTTTCCCTACTTTATGTGTTGAAATTGTTTAATATTTTGGTATTAATTTTTAATGACTTCAGTATTATCTAATTTCCTTGTTTGTTCTTCAGACCTTGCTTTGTGCATTTCATGTTATATTTCTAACAACTTTTTATCTCACTCTTTCGTTTTATTTACTAGCCCATCTTCCCATTCCATTTTTAATATGCCCGTTTAAGGAGTCCTATAGTATAACTTTACTAATCTGACAATTATCATTCAAAGATAAAAATACTTGATTTGTTTCTTAAGATAACTGTTAAATTATTTTAATTTCAAAATAAAAAAATATATAAAATATATAAAAATATTTTTACTTTCAAAATAGTATGCCAGGATTCTATAAATAATTCAAAATTTCCTTATATCCATTAATATATTGCTACTGAAAAGTACATTATGATCAGATAAAGTATAAGGAATAGTCTTAAAAAGTAAATTTATTAAATAAATCTGTAGCTGCATAAGTCCTATCAATTCTAGTTTGCGTACCATGTGCATAAGTAGAGTGAGTGAAGAACAATGACATATCTTCTGCTTTTGCTATTAAATGAATGAAATTATTAGTACTAATCTATGTGTTTCATTTTTTAGCTGATGCCAGAATTATAGCTTTCTTCTTTTCACTTGTATCTTTTATACTAGATATGCAGTTAAAATCTCCTGCTAAAATTAAACTGTGCTTTCAATGACTTTCTAGTAAGTTTACGTGATCTTTAGCCACTCTTGCACATATTCCAGGAATCCAGTAAAAATTACCTAGTGTACAGAGTTTGCCATTAAATTTAACTATTACAAATATATGCATTTCTTTGGGATCATTAATGGATTCCATGACCTTAGGCATTACAGTAGATTTTCTCCAAAGTATAGTAGTTCCTCTCTTCTTTTTGTTAAAAGAAGCAGATGACAACATTTCATAAACAAAGCTATTTAACATTGTGTATCTTTATTAATTGAGTCTCTTGCAAGAATATAATTTATTTTTTGCAGTTTGTTTACCAGGGTAGTCCATTGGGCCTTGAGGAGCCCGTTTTCAATGGAGTCCTGGGGAGAAAAGCTCCAAAGATACAACTAGTTATAATAACAGTATTCATCCAACACTATCTTGACAATTCACATTTTTGAATTCTTCCTTTCTGCAAACTAAATTACTAAAACTTGTAAATAACATAAACAAGTCTACAACTGTAACCATATATATTACTAATAGAACGCAGTCTACCATGGATATCAAAGTTTCTAGTTTGCCTGATGAATAAACAAACTACTATACTATCTCTCTACCTACCAATACCTACAAATTAATAAAAAACAGGCCAAAAATCTACTGTGACTTACAAATAATTAATATAATATTGTATATAAGTTAAAAATAATAAGAGACTATTAATTCAGTTAAATATTTTGCTATTTAAAACTATACCTCCATTACTACATAAAAGTTTAATAATTATCTTCTATTAATCACAAATATTAAATAATCCAACAAATAGTGTACTATGTACCTATTTATGTAATAGTAATATCCAATATCCATTAAATATTCCTAAATTATTTGCTCATTTAACATTATTATAACTAAATCTCTAAATAAATAAGTAAAATGGAACTTGAAGAGATAAATATATTGGTGAACTTACAAGTCACAGGCAATCATATCATACTAAACTATTATACAAAAGGAAAATCAATGCAGACACATTGTCATCATACTAAAAGATACACACATATTTTATAGATCTAATAAAAGCTCTGAATTAATTTTAAAAGTACAAGTGACTATATCTCAAAATAGTGTAACACTCGTAATATGATACATATCAATTGTTTTTAAAAATCCTTTAACTTATCAAATTATTTCATAAAAATATTTATATTACTGAGGTCAAACAGAATATTTTGCTATTTCTAGGGAGTCAAAAAATAAATAAATATTTGCAGTCTATATTGTATTCAAAAGCTACAATGTGTTTAATTCAAATCCTATTCTCCCTTCTTGGGTTCAAACATATCTACTTTACTTTCCTTTCCATCAAAATGGATGTATCGATTCAGCAATATAAGACTCACATTTCTGCTCTGAATTATGAAATGAGTTATTTTGGGTAGTAATAGTGATCTAATAAGATACAATATGCTTCATAGTTCATACAACCAAGTTTCAAATTTTAGCATTCAGGATATTTTCAAATATTTCATATGATTTTCTATGTAAATTATATGAGATCTTGTATATTCACATTTCTACCATATGCAGGTATATGTAATCCATGTCTTTCGTATATGTGGTTTGTTATTTAATTATATTTTCTGTCTTATTTACACAGTAGTATTCCACCTTATTCTATATAACTTATATTTCTAAAATTTCCAATCAAAGAGCTATTTAGTCCTCAGCTATCTATTACAGATTACAGTATGTGTTTATGTTTCTTAACTTTCTGAAACTGCTCTTTTATTAATCTTACATGATAGATATTTCATTCCTTGTGCATATAATTCATAAGGTGTTTAGTCTTCTTACTAATTCTAGTACTACAAGAAATCTTGACTATATATAAAAGAATTCCTGCTTGTTTAATTTGAATGTGTGTTTGTAGCCATTATGAACTGCTGTTCTGATCTAAGCTTCACATCCTAACAATAGAATTTGATTACAGCATGTAAAAATGACAACTCACAGTACACAGTAGCTGCTAATTTCCTCTGTAAGTTTCTCATTCCTCTTAATAATTTTAACTGTTCCAATCAGCAAGAAACATCTAACTTTAATTTTTTCCATTAATATGTACATCTAGAGTTAACAATACTATAGTGTAAGCTAGTAACATTCAGCAAAATATAAGCAAATTATCTATCAGCAACAGCTCATTATAAAACATTACTATAGCTTTTGTTTTACCAATTTTTCACTTTTAAGAAAGGAAAAAAAATATGTTGTGGATTCAGTAACACTTTCACTAAGTTTACACTGTTCTGAGTGAATAGATAACACAAGCATAGCTCACACGTTCTTCCTCCTAATTTTAGCTTTCCTACTGACTTTTTTGCAGCTTTAAATACTAAGGGTTACCACAAAGTGTAGACTACATGCACACTTAGTATAATATTTCTTAATTACTAGAAATGCCAAAAAATGTGTTAGGGGTGTTCTTGAGTACAGATCGTGTACCCTTAGTGTACACTTAATTTAGGTGTTATTGAATCTGACCTGTTATTTTGAGTAGATTTCTCACATGTATACTTGGAAAAAAAAGAAGGAAAAAGAGAGTTCCTTTCTGTTTTCACAGACATCAATGATGAACCTAGATTTTTTTCAGAACAGCTCAGGAAACAGGCAGAAAGCAAGACATGCAAGAATTGAACTTTCTTACACAACTGGATCACTCTTTTGTTCTTAAGCTTTTTTTAAATGTGAATTACTTCATAAATGATATGCGAAAGAAATGTGTTACACAGGAACAAAGAAAACAAAATCACCAGCACTTTAACATATCTAATTATTGTATTACTTAGATCTGACATTCAGTTAACCCAGCAATGCACATACTAAGCAAAGTTAAACAAATAAAATAAAATTCTGAACATATATAGTATTAGTAAAACAGTAAAACTAATCATTTATATTCTGTATCATGAAAAATATTTTAGCTTAAAATATAAACACATACTTACACATGATTTGAAGCTTAAAGTCCAATACAAATCTTTTACTTAAATGGTAAATTTATTGTTTCAGAAAACAAAAGTCCTGCAATCAGAGAATAAACATCATGTGTTTTTAATTATTTTTTTTAATTTCGGTTTCGGCTGTCCCGCGGGCATCCGTCCGTAGTGTGCACAACTTCCCTTAAACACATTCAAAGGTCCAACAACAACAACAAAAAAAACCTGAAGCAACTGCCTACATACAAGAACATGGAGAGCGGAACCTCGTACAAACCAATAAAAGCCCATGCAAGTTCTACTTTTATCAACAGGTTGTGAGCAGTTCCCTTAAACATATTCAAAGGTCCAAAAAAACCCTGAAGCAACTGCCTGCATACAAGAACACAGAGTGGAACCCTGTACAAACTGGTAAAAGCCACTGCAAGTTCTACTTTTATCAACAGAGTGTGAGCAGTTCCCTTAAATACATTCAAAGGTCCAACAAAAAAAAAAAACCTGAAGCAACTGCCTGCATACAAGAACATGGAGAGTGGAACCCCTATACAAACCAGTTAAAGGCACTGCAAGCTCTACTTTTATCAACAGACTGTGAGCAGTTCCCTTAAACACATTCAAAGGTCCAAAAAAAAAAAAAAAAAACTGAAGCAACTGCCTGCATCCAAGGACACAGAGAGCGGAACCCCATACAAATCAGTAAAAGCCAAGTTCTTCTTTTATCAACAGACTGTGAGCAGTGTAGGTCTATTATAATCTTCTCTCTGTGATACTCCTACTGATTCTTATGCTGTGCACACTACTGGACCCCCCCCCCCTTTTTCCTCCCATTCACTGTAACAAATATATACATTTTCCAAAGCTTTGCATTTATTTTATATTCTTACATTTTATTTAACTTGTATATCACATTTCTTTTATAGTCTTATATTTTATTCTCCTGTTTATTGTAACAAATATATACAATTTCCCAAAGCTTTACATTTATTTTATATCCCTGATGCTCTACTAAATCTGCTTTTCAATTTACACAGATAGACACCTTTAGGTACTGACCTGGGCTAGCTGGTTGATTGTTTTTCTCTTCTCACAGCTTTCTCCAAGTCCTGGTCCATAGCCTCCCCCCTTTACTTGTTTTTCTAACATAATTCTAGTTTGTTTCATAGCCCTGTCAAATCTTATTGTAAGCATACCAGCCCCGTCAATCCTGTCTGTTCCCTCCCTCTTCCTCTTGAGAGTTTACTTATTCCACCCCTGAGCTGTGACACCATCTTTAACTGCTAAAACCCCCTGCCTGACTACACTCTGTTTTGGCTGTCCCATGGGCATCCCTCAGTAGTGTGCACTTACTGCATGTCCCTTTCTAACCCCCTGGCATAACTACATTATTTTCCTACTTTGCAGTGAACTGCAGCTCCCCATTGGTGCATAAATAATAAAAACAAACAGAAAGGTAACATTATAACCAAAACAATAGGCTGCCCTATATCTGTAGTTGTTAACCTTCTCACTGATTGTTTTCTGTTTGGCGATTGCTGCTCCTCCCGGAAGGTGTTCATCCTTTGAGCTCACTCCACTCCCCTACCCTGCCACCAAATTCCACCCACCCCCACTACCTGTACTTTTATATATCCCCTGACTCCTCCCCACTCAACACCTCTCCAATCACAGCACACCTAAGCCAAACTCCACCCACCTGTAGATCTACATCACCCCAAACATCCACCCCTCCTACAATGCTCTACATAACATCTCTCCCTATAACCCCATTTGCCTTACTAATCTCTCTCTCTCTCTCATCTCTTACCTATCTCACACTTTTTCACACCCCTTGTCATAACTCTCACACACACTCCACAACATCTTACCATCAACCTCACTTGCCATCCTACTCATCCAACTTACATGAACTCTTTACCTGTAACCCAATCTATTTCTTCAAACCAAAACTGCTCCCAACCCAACCCCCCCTATACTCCCTTCTTAAATGTAGTACCAGAAAATCACTACTGTCACACAACCCAAGCTACCCTTGCCCAACACACTGCCTCACTCTTCTACTTCACCACATCTCTCTCTCTCTCTCACTAGCCAGTGACATCCACCCCAACCCCGGACCCATTTCTAACATCAATCTCACCAAACCCTCCACTCAACCCACAAACTCAAAGTCCATTCACCTTACAACACAATGCACAAAGCCTAAAAAACAAAACCCCTAACCTCCATGCCTGGCTCTCCCATAACCACCCCGACATTACCGCCATTTCTGAAACCTGGATGAAAACCTATATAAAAGATAGAGAAATCCAACCACCAGGTTTCCAAATCATTCACAATGACAGAGTCCACACAAAAGGAGGTAGAATAGCAATAATCTACCCCGCCTTCCATACCATAACTCCCTATACTAATAAAATACCAATTTTTGCCAATGCTGAAATTATAATAGGTTTACTAAAAATAAACAACCACCAGTCCAGATGTATCGCTGCCCTCTATATTCCTCCTGGTGATAATATCAAAACTCTTGATAAAATCCTATCCTCATTCTCCTCTAATATAAAAAATGAAACCTATATATTCAGTGATACCAACATTAACTGGAATACTATTAACTCTGAAGCCCCATACCACATAATCAACCTGTACAACTTCTCCCAACTAATACAATCTCCAACCAGACCAAATAAAGATGGTACCTCTAGTACCATCATTGACTGGATCCTAACAACTCACCCAAACCTTATAACCAAAGACGGAACTTTACCTGATCCTCACATCGATCACCTACCAGACTTTGCCAGCTGTTTCCCATCTCCACTGCATAAACAGCACCACTACATCCAAACCCGCAACCTCGCCTCTTTCAACCCTCTAACTTTCTCTGAATGCATAAAGCATACTGACTGGTCCCCTCTAAAAAACCTTCCTCTAGATGATGCCATTTCCTACTTTAACCACTCATTCCTAACACTTCTCAATCAGCAAGCCCCCCATTGAGCCAAATGCATCAAAACCAATCCTTGCCCATGGTTATCAAAAGATACTAAACTAGCCTTGCACCAAAGGGACAAAAAAATGGAAATAAAATCAAAAACATAAAAACCCTAACACCATCCTAGAGTATAAGCAACTACAAAACACCACAAAAAAAACTAATAATTAAAGACCGCAAAGCCCACTACTCCAAACTCCAGTCCTTGCACTCAACAAATCCCGAAAATTCTGGGGCTCTATCTCATCCATGCTGCATCCTGGCAACAAAGAAAACCCCTGCCCAGACCCTAACCTCTCCAACCTTGAAACAGCCAGCCAGTTCAACTCATTCTTCAAAGACTGCATAGCTAAACTATCAACCTCCTTCCCACCCCCTCCTCCACCACCACCCCCTCCTGCCCCAACCACCTCCCCAATCACCAACCTTCCTCCACATCCATCTGCCTCAAGCCCATCCCCACAAGCACTATAAAAAGACTTCTCAAACTCAAACCCTGTTGCAATGCACCCGACAACCTTCCACCCACCTTCCTCAAACAATCTGCAGACAGCATTGCCTATCCCATCTCTATTCTTATAAATAGATCCATACAAGAATCATACATCCCTTCTATCTGGTGCCATGCTTAAATCACCCCGCGCCACAAAGGTGGCAAAAATACTGATACCACCAGCTTCAGGCCTATTGCCATCCTTTCCCCTCTTTCTAAAATACTAGAGAAAACAATACAAGCACAACTCATGCCACACCTAACACTAAACAATCTCCTCTCTCCTACCCAACATGGCTTCTGCCCTGGCTACAGCACCATGACTGCCCTTCTTTCCTTTCTTGAAACCATAAACCTCGAATGCGACTCAGGCAAATTCGCATCCACATTATTCCTAGACCTGTCAAAGGCCTTTGACACCATCTCACACACCCTACTTATATCCCAACTCTCCACCCTACACCTCTCTCCCACCATCATTTCCTGGTTTTCCGGCTACTTGTCCAACTGCCAACAAGCTGTCCAATGGAATACTTCAACCTCCCCCTTCCTTCCTACACCCACAGGTGTCCCAAAAGGTTCTATTCTTGGCCCTCTTCTCTTCAACCTATTCATTAACAACTTTCACCAATCCATCCCAGACTCATCTGTCATCCAATATGCAGATAATTCAGCAATCATCTGCTCAGCTTTCTCCCCCTCTGAGCTCCTAGCAAAAACCCAACTAGCCTTCTCCAAAACAGAAACCTGGATGCAGTCTAACCATCTTGCACTAAATGCAAATAAAGCCTACCAAAAACTCCATTGACAAATCCACATTCACTATACAGAGCCAACCCAAAACAACATCTTCCTTGAAATTGTTCCCAACATCATACTTCTTGGCATCATTATTGATCATCATCATCATCATCTTCTTTCGGCTGTTCCCATTAGGGGTCGCCACAGTGGATCATCTGCTTCCATTTCTTCCTGTCCTCTGCATCATGCTCTTTCACACCAACCACCTGCATGTCCTCTCTCACCACATCCATAAACCTTATCTTAGGCCTTCCTCTTTTCCTCTTACCTGGCAGCTCCATCCTTAGCATCCTTTTCCCAATATACCCATCATCCCTCCTCATAACATGTCCAAACCAATGCAATCTCACCTCTCTGGCTTTGTCTCCAAACCGTCCAACCTGGGCTGACCCTCTAATATACTGATTCCTAATCCTGTCCATCCTAGTCACACCCAGTGCAAATCTTAACATCTTTAACTCTGCCACATCCAGCTCTGACTCCTGCCTTTTTGTCAATGCCACCGTCTCCAACTCATATAACATAGCTGGTCTCACTACCCACTTGTAGACCTTCCCTTTCACTCTTACTGGTACCCGTCTGTCACAAATCACTCCTGACTCTCTTCTCCACCCATTACACCCTGCCTGTACTCTCTTCTTCACCTCTCTTCCACACTCACCATTACTCTGAACTGTTGATCCCAAGTACTTAAACTCATCTACCTTTAACAACTCTACTCCCTGCATCCTCACCATTCCTCTACCCTCCCTCTCATTTACACACATATATTCTGTTTTAGCCCTGCTGACCTTCATTCCTCTCCTTTCTAAAGCATATCTCCACCTCTCCAGGGTCTCCTCAACCTGGTCCCTACTCTCATTACATATCACAATGTCATCTGCAAACATCATAGTCCACGGGGCCACCAGTCTGATCTCATCTGTCAACCTGTCCATCACCACTGCAAATAAGAAAGGGCTCAGAGCTGATCCTTGATGTAATCCCACCTCCACCTTAAACGTTTCTATCACTCCCACCGCAGTCCTCACCAATGTCACACTAGTCACTCCCACCCAGTCCTTACCAATGAAGAACTAAAATTTGATACTCACATCCACTCCACAATCAAGAAAATCCACCAAATGTTGTCTCCTCTACAGGCACAACTACTTCCTAAGCCCTTCTATCCGTCAAACTCTTGCATCCACCTTCCTACCCCCTCCCTTATGTATGGTACACCTCTTTTCACCAGTCTCCATCTTGGCCTTCAGTCCAAACTTGAATCATGCTACCATAAGATCTCCAAATTTGCAACCAATTCAAAAAACTCATCCCACTACTGCCACTTCCTCCTCACCCTCAGCTGGCTTGAACTACCCAACTACCTCAGTTACCTACAACTCACCATTGCCCACAAGCTCATCCTTAAACCTGACAACTGCCCAGCTCTTGCTACTTCCTTAAAACCTTACATTCCCAACCGCTCACTCAGATCCAAAAACTAAAATCTCCTTCAGGTCCACAAACCTGCAAGACCTCCTGGTCATCTACTGCTGTTCCACTCCACCAATTGTAAATATCATGGAGCTTATCTGTAAATGTTTAATTAGCTGTACATCCTATGTCCTTTTGCAACATGTGAAATGTAACTTGAAATTATTGTGGAGCTTTTCTCCCCGGGCCTCCACTGAAAACAGGCTCTTCTTGGCCCAGTGGACTTCCCCGGTCATCAAACTTAAATAAATAAATAAAATAAATAATTTTAGAAGCAATTTTCCAAAAATTCAGCTCACTCATCTCTCTTGAAGGATATACTGTTTCAATTCATTTTTTTTCAGTATTATTACTGACTTACTACTTATTGACATTTCTGTGCCATCTCTAGGCTCATTAATTCCTCTGTCTTTCAGTTATGACCTGGTGGTGTCCTAGAGCAGAACTGTACTGTATTTTTATTCCATTGTATTAAGCCAGTGTAATCAGAAAATGGTTAAAACACCTGGCTAATCTCCACAGTTTAAAACATTAGAGTTCCAACGCTCAGGTGAAGCTCAGATACCTTCTTCCAAATCTGACCCATTGGGTCTACAACCTATTATCCAGCTTGTGTTGTGGTTGTGTGTGATACCTGGCCAATCTCCACAGTTTAGAACATTAGGGTTCCAAAGCTCAGCTGGAGGTCAGATACTCTCTTCCAAATCTGACCCAGTGGTTCTACAGCCTGCCATCCAGCTTGTGTATGTTAACATCCAGTTGTATCACTGTTAATTTGAATATGTGTTTAGACTGCTTGCACACCACCAAGCTGCACCCCTGCTCTACTTCTTCCCCATAGTTAGTGTTCCCCTACCTTTACCTCACATACTACTATCCCCTGTCCTGGTCCTTTTTCTTCTATCACCTACATCAACTTGGCTCCCTGTACTTACTCTCACCACCCTGCCACTCAACACTGTTCTGCTACTAAGTACTCTCTATTCTAGTTGTGTTAATGTTTTTCTAAGTCTGTGCTTGCCACCCTTCTTTAACAGTCTCTCATAGCTACTCTTAGCATTGTGCTACTACTTACAATGCCTCAGTAGCATTTACTTGCACTCTTTTATTCTCCCCACTTACTGCACTGGTTGAAAACCTTTTTTTCAATTTTCCTATGCAAAGATTCTGCCCTATTGCTTAACCAGTTTTAGTACTTACGTCTCCACTATTTTTTTCCTCTGCTATCTGCTACCATCTGCTGGTAACATGAAGTAATACATGTACTTAGCTTTTTCATATCCATTTTCACTTTATCCTCCCAGAATGCCTTGCTACATTTAAAACTTTCACTCTGGCATTTATGTGCCATCTCTAGGCATGTTAATTCCTCTCCCTTTCAGTTATGACCTGTTGGTGTCTTAGAGCAGAATTATACTGTATTTTATTGCATTGTATTAAGCCTGTGTAATCATAAAACGGTATTTTCTTTTGTATTATCTGTGTACTGTCTCATGCAATCTCAGTCTGCTATGAACGGAGTTTCATATGTAAGCTATGCTCATAGTTTTTAAACAATCAACTAACATATATTTGCTTGATGTGCACTAATTTGGCATAGAGTTGACCATTTCAACAGACTCAGAGGGAAGCATGCCTGCATGAGTAGCTTGTAGCTCCTATAATTCACAAAGGAACGTGTATGCACGTTGTTACAGTAGAAAGCATTTCTGTACTATTTCTTTCTTTGTGTACAACAGTTGTATTTGTTTTTCTCAGAAAGTGTTTTCACATATCTAAATATTTTTAGCTGATGGAAATGATTCATACACTGCTAAAGGTCTCTTGCACAACTAATTAACTACATTGATATATTCATTGTTGATGTTTCAGACTTAAAATATTGATGAGTGTATATTACTATATCATTAATTACTGCATTGATATACTTGACTTGTATATGTTTTCAGCTGCTAAACTATTAATTGGTCATGCCCTGTCCTCCTGTTAACTATCTCTTTCACTCCCTTCCAACTAACAACTGTTCCACCTAACCCTCACACTCCCTTTGCTTTCAACAGCAGGGTACTCTCTCATTAAAACATACTACTTCTTTCACTCTTCACACACAGACACCCCACCCTATCCATAATCCAGCTTCTTGCACACATACTTGATAGTCTCTTCCATATAACCTCCTCTTCTTTTTTTTCCCTGTTTCCTAGGTTACAACACCTGTCCAATCCCCACAGTTTAGAACAGTAGAGTTCCAATACTCAGCTGAAGCTCAGATACTCTCCTGCAAATCTGACCCAGTGGTCCTATAACCTACCATCCCGCTTGTGTATGTTAATGTCCGATTATATCACTGTTAACTTGAATACGTGTTTAGACTGCTCACACATCATTGAACTGAACCCCTGCTCTACTCCTTCTCTATAGTGAGTGTTCCCCTACCTTTAACTCACATACTACTATCCTCTGTCCTGGTCCTTTTCCTTCTATCACCTACATCAACTAAGCCACCTGTACTCACTCTCACCACCCTGCCACTCAACACTGTTCTGCTATCCTTAAGTACTCTCTGTTCTAGTTGTATTTTTTTTCTTAACTCTGTGTTTACTACCCTTCTTTAACAGTGTCGTACTTATCCTCTTTTATTCTCCTCACTTACTGCAACAGTTGCAAACATTTTTTCTTTCAGTTTTCCTTTGCAGTGGTTCTGCCCTATTGCTTTACCAGTTTCAATACTTACATCTCCCCTGATTGTTTGCTGCAATCAACTCTGTTTGCCCTCGCTATGCTCAGGCTCACTCCTCTGTACTACCCTGCCACCAAATTCCACCCACCCCCCACTATCCCTAGATTTAAACCAATCCCGAAAACACCTCCCCCTCAGCAATTCATCCAATCACATCAGTCACACACAGAATTGCCAGTTATCCATATACCAGTACACTGATTACTTTTTTTTCACACCCTCACTAGTTACTCTATATACTATACACCAAAACAAAACTCCAAATTACATATACAATGTTGCTTCAACACCTTCTTCTACTCACTTTACTAATAACCTCTTACATTCTAACTTGCTATCAAACTCTACAGGTCATAACTATCTACTCCCCCACTAACCCAGTCAACACTCCACTCCATTCTCCATTAAACTACTTAATCATATCTCCTTACCTTTTTAGCAGCTCCCACACATACCTCTTTACATTCAAATATGCTCACTCTCAGTTTACCCTACCCTACATCTACAGCTAAAATATGTTAAACTAGTTGCCAAACATGCACACCTCTTCTTATTCAACATTACTGTGCTCAGGCTAAGTGGTGACATATATTCTAGTCCAGGATCTCAATCACATAAATTTCTCACACTACATACATCATTTACTTGACAAACACCACTCATCTCCCTCACAGTAGCTCAGATCTCCTAAGAATCTACGAAGCACACTTAACAAAAGTCATGAGTTTCATGCAACTATCACCTATTATGTCCCCACCTTAGTTATCCTAACAGAAACCTGGCTAAAACCCCACATACCTAACAGTGAAATCCTAACCCCGGGGTTACAACATACATAGACATGACAGAATACATAAAAGAGGCTGTGACATAGCTATAATATACAAGATCAGTATCAAACCTGGAAGACTCCAAGTCAACGCCCCAGAACTACAAAATACAGAAATTCTAATAACCCGCCTTCAAATAAACTCCAACAAACAAGTTATTATAATAGCTATCTATATACCCCTAGGTAACAACACTTCCACTAATGAAGACCTTCTTTATTGGAGTGCTTCAACCTTTACACAATAAACTATAATAACAGGGGATTTCAGCATGGATTGGTCTACCTGCTCATCAGATAATCCCTCCAATTTTATCAGTCTCCATGATTTCTGTGAAATTATTCAATTCACTACCAGATTTGATAAGCATAGCATAAAAGAATCAATCCGTGTCTGGACACTCACAAACAAACCCCTACTCTGTCACCAGTCAGACTCTCTCCCTGACTGTATAAGTGATGATCTACCCACCTACCTCCTTAGGCAATGCATCTATCCTACTAAAAATATAACTTACAAACTTGTCCACAACAAAAAAAGCATTTTTCCCCAGAAGTTTTCAAAACCATTCTGCAATGATGTGACTGGTCCCCTGTAAAATACCTACACCTTGACTTGGATGTTGAATATTTTAATGACAGATTCCTCAATATACTAAACAACCTAGGTCATAATGATACATTCCTTAATATACTAAACAATCTAGCTCCCCTTAGAAAGATCCATACTAAATCTAAGCACATACCATGGCTTACCAATGAAACTAAGAACTCCTAAAGTGGAGAGATAGACCATGGGACCTATACCATAAGATTGAAAGTCAAGATTCCGTCCTCACATACCATCAATTGCATAACTTTGTCAAAAAATAAATCAAACAAGACAAAAAGCTATACTATACATCCATGCAACAAAAACACCAAAGTAATCCCCAGAAATTCTGGGGTGCCATTAATCAACTGCTTACTCCTGGACAGAACATAACCCCATATCCAACCACTCCAAATACTACAGATAGTATAGCACACAATTTAATTCACATTCTATCAACTCTATACTGTCGCTAGTAGGAAATAACAACAAGACCCCTGTATCTATCCCAAATGTACTAGGCAGTTCCCTAAGTTCCTTTACAATCAAACCAGTTCAAACTAACATCATCAAAAAACATCTGTCTAAACTTAAGCCATCCTCTCTCGCAGCTGACCAACTCCCCCCAAAATTTCTAAAATTAGTAGCAGATTCCATCTCCTACCCTTTATCTCTCCTAATAGACTGATCCACTACTGGGCAATATGTCCTTAAAATCTGAAAAGTCTCCAATATCATCCCCCCCCCCCCCTGCAAGGTGGCACCTCTACAGAGTTCTCAAACTACAGGCCAGTTACAATCCCCATAGCCAAAATTCTTGAAAAATGCATACATTGACAATTCCTTAACTACCTGCTAAGTAATAATCTTCTATCTACATCTCAACATGGCTTCAGACCTAAACACAGTACCACCACTGCCCTTGTCAGCTTTACAAACTCAATCAAACATGTTAGAAATGATAACCAGCTTGTCTCTGCTATCTTTCTCGATATGTCTAAGGCCTTTGATACAGTGTCACACCAAAAACTGCTAAAAGAACTAGCTACTATAAATCTAACCCAGCCTGCCCTCCTCTAGTCTTTCAGCTAATTAACTGACCATCAACAGGCTAAGTGGCAAACTGAAATATCCACCCTACTACCAGTCTCAGTAGCAGTACCTCAGTGCTCAATTCTCGGTCCACTGCTTTTCATTATATTCACCAATAGGCTCAGCACAGCCACCCAGTATGCACCTATTGTTCAATACACTGACTACTCCTTACTCATATACTCAGCTCTTTCCTGACCAGAACTCCTACAAACAACCCAAAAATCTTTCCAGGACATTGAAAAATATCTCTCTGACTCTCAACTTATACTCAATCTAAATAAAACAAAGTTTATGCTCTTCACTAATAGTAAATCACCTGAGAACTAAACCTGTTTCACCATCTACTCAGACAATGAGAACTAAACCACTTTCACCATCTACTCAGACAAAACTAAAATAGAACCTGTCCAGCACATCAAACTCATTGGAGTTACAATAGATGACAACTTAAAATTTGAGAAGTACCTCACTCTAGGTATCAAAAAGGTTCACATTAAACTTGGTTCGCTATGCAGAGTCAAGCCTTACCTAACCGATGCCACTAGATGTTCCATAGCAAGGGCTCATATACTGTCTACCCTCCTTTATGCCTCACCAATATTCACTAACCTTAGAAAATCTGACTTAAGCTGGAGTTCTGTTATAACAAAATTGCAAAATTTGTTACTAACCTCCCTCACAGATCACATCACTGCACAGCACTTTATAAACAAAATTTGATCAAACTACATCATCTCCTATCTCTCAAGCAACTAACATTCGTTCATTCTATCTTACACCATCCAGACTACTGTTCATTACTTAGGACCTTAGTTCAGCCCTACTCAAACAACAGAACACTAAGATCATCCAACAAATTACTACTTACACTAACTAAACCTAATAACTATCATGGCAGTTCTCTAGTCTCCCATCAAATATCCAAGTCCTGGAATTCCATACCTCAAATGGCACTAAACACTAGCATTACATCCAAATTTAAAACTGCTTAAGGAACACCTAGCTAACACCTGTCTCTGTTCCTGCACTAACCCAGGTTGATCTATTCTGTCCATCCCTTTTCTTTCAACCATAATTATCTTTTCTCTTTTTATATTCTAAGCTTCTTTTTTCAGCACCCACCAAATTTCAACTTCTCTCTACCTACCTCTAATTCACTAATCCTTAAATCACTTTACACCTGTCTCAAGTCTTTTATATGCATCTTCTTTCCTTTGTTAACTCGCCTCCATGCTGCCTTGCTGTCACTGTTTTAAATATATGTACCACTAACATAACATCTATTTTTTTCTTCTTGCCTTCTATACCATATATGCTTTTCATAATATTTTCCTCCGGCACCATGACATTTCACCTAAAATCCACCATTTCCCTATGATGGTACAATCTATTTTTATTTGTCAGTTTGCTAATTAGCATTTTTTTCTACTCAGCATATTATTACTCTATATTGTATGTTTTGTTAGACATGTTTTTGTTTTTGTCAATTAGTTGTTCAGCTTACTTACTGCCTATATTTCTTGCTTTATCCTGTAATGTGTTTTTTCTTATTGTATTGTAAAACAGTTATGTGTTTCTGGTTCGGTATTGCATGAATTTGCATGTAATATTTTTTTATAAAGGAGCTTTTCTCCCTGGGCCTCCTCTGAAAATGGGCTTCTGGGCCAATTGGACATCCCCTGTAAACAAATGGAAAATAAATAAAATAAATTAATTAAGGATTTTATTTTTCTTGACAAAAGTGGATACCTCCTCCAGTCTGGCAAATATTTTAGTTCCTTCAGAAAGAAATAATTTGATCTTTGCAGGAAACACCAAATGGGGCTTTAATATTGTTCTCTTTAAGCTCCTTGATCAGTGGTAAGCAGGATTTTCTTTCGGTCATTACTTTACTGGAATAATCACTGTCAAGTTTGATTACATGTTCACTTATTTTAATAGGTGGGCTGGATCATGCTATTTTTAATATTCGATTTTTTTCTAAGCTAGACATAAACTTATCTATAATTGAACGTGGTGGTAAATTTTCCTTCTTCAAAGGTGCTCTTGGGGATCTATGTGCCCTTTCAATTCCAAAAGATAAAGTTTCAGGTAGATTTAATGATTTTATGTAGTCAGATTGTTAGCAAGTTTATTATATTGTCTCCCTCATACTTTTCAGGTATACCATGAATTTTAATATTAGTTTGTTTCAGTCTATTTTCTAAATCTATTTTTTCTATGAGCCAGCTATTTTATTTTAAAAGAAATTCAGTCTGAGACTCACCTTCAGTTATTCTTCCTTCATGATCATTTAACGCTTCTTCCATACTGCTGATTTGTGCACTTTTCTGGTTTATAAGAATTTTGAAATGTTTCATCATCTTTTTGGTCTCTTCTAGAAACTTTCTATTTTGGTATCTTATTTGTCCTTTCAAGTAAAACATCCTGCATACTAGATATTAGTGATTAGATGTCTTTTTTAACACAAGAATCCTGAGTACCATTTCTTGAGTGGCTCATGTTGAAGTCTCTTCTCTCTTAAAAAGCAGTTGAAATTCGAAGAGGAAAGTTACAGCTTTTGAAGAACTTGAAGCTATAAATTTTCTCTGACTATTATTGTATAAAATTAGCTATCATGTATCTTGAAATTTTATTTTTTTTGATTATATTTTGCGTCAGAGTAAAGTTTTCAGTCACAGAGCTTTCACCAGTTACTGCTTTCAGATAGCCATCTTCGCCACACCTCCTTACTGTTATCTTTGTGCAGAAATACTCCACAGTTTTGTAAGGTAGGGGTTCACCTGGCCACAGTGGTGATTTATTTATTGCAATGCTAAATGGTTTTGTTATGGATGAGTTCACCTGAACAGTGCAATGACAGAGCAATGACTTATGAGGTCCCTACAGTGTTTGCTTGAGATTGTGTATCTTAGCAGAATGTACTTTTGTAGCACAGGCTCTGCAAGCAACTTTAAATACACAGCAGTAGTTCCTCTCATGTTTATAACCACACCTGAGTACATAGCAATACTTTCTGTCATACTTATAGCCACATCTACTGCTAGAAGCATTAATAGAAACTGTATGAGAATTTGTCTCTCCTGGACTATGGATTCTCACTTGGTTTTTCATATTGCCTACTTTTGTAACGCATCCTGACTTTATTTTTCATTGTTTTCTTATTACTTGACTCATGCTTTACTATTTACACATTCTTTTTTGCAATTAATTCTTTTAAGCGTGGCCTAATAATTTTACTTGCTCTGCATACATTAACACGTTTTGGTATGATCAGGTCTGTTTCTCCTAAAAGCCTGCCCCTTGTTTTACAACTTCTTGAACTGCTAAGTATATTGTTTCATATTAAATAATCATGCAGCTCACCAAATTCACAGTAATTCAGCTCAGCAACAGCCTCTATAGCACTTCACACTCTTGCAACATTCCTGTTTTCTTCCAAACAATATGCTATCTTATAATCATATTTCCCCTCTTTTCCCCCCCATTATAAAGCATGGCTGTAACTGTTGGCTTTGCTTTGACTCACAAAAGTTACCCTAGCCCTACAATACATGATATTATGTTGGCCAAACAAGAGATCCTCATATGTTCCATATATCCATATGTATACATACACTCTCATATATACATCAACTGCAGAAGAAATATTTTCCCTCACATAAGCAGAAAGTGAAGCCCCCAAGACAGGCACAAAAACACATCACACAGACACAGACACACACACACACACACACACACACACACACACACACACACACACACACACACACACACACACACACACACACACACACATCTAAATGTGCAAACCAACAAAAGGCATATTAGCCACCCCTGAGAACCTGATGCCTTAAAATTAGTACATAGCATCGTGACTCTTCATAAATCAAATTTAAGGGAAATAATGAAAAATGTGTTCTGGATATAGCATAAATTATTATCTAAATCATAAAAAATCTAATTTTGAGCATAAGTGATCCTTGAAAACTTCAAAATTAAATTTTCAAACAGTTTAAACAGCAGTATAACAAAGTTTTCTAAAATTCCTCCATTCATTTTTATTTGAAAATCACTGTAAAAATTATAAGTGACACACAGAGTCAAAGAAGTGTACTTATAAACTTAAATGAAATGCCACAGTAAATATTAAATAATCTCCAGTATACAGAGGATACATATAAAATAAAAATAAGACTATCCATGGTTACCTCAGCATTCCTTTAAAATCCAAAGTGGCAGAAGGAATGTTCCATCTGATAGACTTTGATGATGACTTGAACTCATCTATAAATACTTTTTCCCTCTCTTAGTAAAACATGTGCGTGAATCATTTAATTATTATACACAAGTAAACAGAGCTGAGGTTCATATTACACAGGCAGTGAATCTCAATTACCTCTTTGCCTATTGGACATGTATGAAGCTCCTGGATGTCTGTCAAATATATATTCCAAATGCTGGAGCTGTGTTATGGGTATATAAACACCACATACTATGTCTAGTTGCATTTAATTCCATCGTGCAGTTCTTCTGGCCCACCTACCATATTATCGTGAACATGCTTTAGCTCTCCATATATTGCAGTCTTTGTGATTGCTAAGAGACACTGAAATATACCCATAAGTCCTTGTTAGTCTGTAAAGCTATGGAAAAACACTGCTAATATTTTGGAAATAATGGAAATAATTATGTTTCCTATAGGCTATAATGAAAACATGAAGGATTATGAAACTCAGTCAAATGAATTTCAATAGTCTGAGTTTTCAGTCGTGAAGTAGACCCATATATATATATATATATATATATATATATATATATATATATATATATATATATATATATAAAACACACGCACTTATGTATATATGTACATATATATATATATATATATATATATATGTGTGTGTGTGTGTGTGTATACACACATGCGCGCGCACACACACACACACACACACACACACACACACACACACACACACACACACACATTATAGAAGTGATAAGTACAAAACAATCATCCTCTTGCTGTCTATATCACATAGTCGAAGTTTAATAACTTCGAACACGGAATGTTCGAGCCATCCTGTTTGAAGTTAAAAAACTTCTACTACGGATAAAAAACAAAAAAAAAAAATAAAACAAAATAAACTGTTGTAAGCACGGGGGCAAGCCCCCCTGCACCCCCCACTCCCCCACTACTTAAATATACCAACTCCGAGATCGCAAAACATTAAACAAAATGGAAACCTCCCCTTACAGAGATTTCCACTGAAATGCTTGAACATCTGCAAATTCAAATTTATGGTCTCGACCATATGAGGTTCGAACTTGCAGAAGTTCCACTATCTGATAGGAACCCGTTCCCATGACACAATATTTTGTGATTTAGAGATGTGTTACTCACAATGTGGAAAGACATAATTATTGGCTATTTGACATGTCTCTGAATCATAGTTACTACTACAATGTTCAGATCACTAGTAAACTGCTGCAGCTGCATCATGATGGTGATGCATTTCCCCCCCTCAGTCACTCTCTCACACAGAGAAGTACAAATTCAAAAATACCCACACACGCATACACACACACACACACACACACACACACACACACACACACACACACACACACACACACACACACACACACACACACCACAGTCCCTCTACGTGTATCTAAGTTGTTTGCACTTCCCCTATCTAGTGGTTCTTCCCACCCCCTGATCCCCATACTTGTTTAAGTGCCATTACAGTACAAGTTTAGTATCCCTGGTAGCTAGTGTTTCCTCTCACTTGCCAATCCCTATACTAGTAGCAAACGAGTATTATCCTTGATGGCTAGTGTGATGGTTCCATTAAGACACAAGTGTATTATTCTTGGTGACTGGTGTTTCTCACACTCCCCAACCTCCATAGTGTTGTTTGTTCTGTTATGACACTAATGTATTATCCATGGTGGCTAGTGTTTCCCCCACTCATTGATCCCCATACCATTGCTGTTTCTGTTATGGCACACGTGTATTATCTCTGGTGGATAGTGTTTCCACCTATCCCCTGATCCCCGTACTGCCTTTGGTGCCATTATGCACAATTGTAGTTTCTCTGGTGTATAGAGATTCTCCAGCCTATGATCCCTGTGTACTACATTACATGCTAGTAGAGGAACACTGCAGCGATATGGTGGCGCCTGCCTTGCTGATCTACATGTCTGAGAGATTTCCTGAATCTCTCAGTGTGTACATGCCTTCCTGGTGCGGGTTCTGGGGAAGGGAGCCCTTGGTTAATTAGATATGCCTCTCCCTGAACTGCCTCATTAGCATGCTGAGTAACCACAGAGCCAGCTATACATAGTAATGCATGTATTGGTGCTAGAATTCAAAAGGATACTGTAACATTAACCATTATGAATTCCTTGCTATGTCTGTGAATACCATGGGTCATGTTTTCTTACTGTATATCTGTACTTCTCATCCCTGTAACTTCTTACTTAAATACTCCTCTACTATTACTAACATCTCATTTTCATCTTTAACTTGATTTCATCCTTAACTTTGGTATGTACCTCACAAGACGTCTACAACAACTGGAAAGGCCACAAAAATACCTCACAAAGAGGATTACTGGCCTCAAACAGATGCCTTACGCAGACTGTCTCAAAAAATTCCAGCTTTACTCCATCGCATATCGCCTACTCAGAGGCGATCTCTGCCCAACATACAAAACTATGTCAAGCCCAGAGCTGTTGGACATGCTCCACTTAAAGAAATCCCAATCCCTCCGAGCAACACGCTCTAGGGACCTAAACCTTGTCACCACAATAAACAGAACATGCTGGAGGGATAGATTCCTGTCCCAGAGACTTCCCATATTCTAGAACAGACTACCTATCTATGTCAAACAGAGCTCCTCATTAGCACTCTTCAAGAAAAATCTTGATGATTGGATGGGTAATAGGAAATTCACCCCAGGGATCACTTTTGTGGTTCTGCTTGACAGGGGCACAGGAAAATGATTTTACTGGGTGGCGAAAGCCAGGGTACATTTTTGGCTAGGCTTGTATAGGCCCTAGGGCCACTAGCCTAGTACCTACCTATGAATCTATGAACCTATGAGCTGTGCTTCCTTCATTATTTGTAGGCTCAGTCATATCCATTGTATTGTGCCTCTCTGTGTTAGTTAACAATTGTATTACATCCTCAGTTTTACAACCTATATAATGCTCTTCCTCTTGTACCAATTAGCTGTACTTTTTTATTATAGCCAAATATTTGTTTATGTTTCTTTTAATACTTCAATGTTCCTTTTTGCAATTCAGCATGAAATTCCTGTCTTTATTTTCTCTTTGTATTTCATATTTCTCCTTATGTCTTGCACGCATACTTAACATTTCTTACAATTTCTTTTTTGAGTTCAATCCAAAATTGTATTCTTGGTTTATAAAATGACATCTTATCTGTATGTTTCGCTCTGCTCTTTCTTTCTTTCTTTCTTTCTTTCTTTATTCTACAGAATCTGTCACCTGCCTGTGTTTTCTGTATTATTTTACAAACTAATCTTTACCATCAGAAAAACTTGCAACTAATATCACAGTTGCAGTCTCATGTACTCAATATTTGTTTTTAACATGTTTCATAAGTAAGCTTTGTGTTTCCTATAGCATGCAAGTAAGTTTATTGCAAACCTCCCCTCAAGCACACTACACTGCTATTTTTTTCCTTTTTATTGTACAGTTAACCCCTACTAGTGTTGTGTCTTTCGGCTTTTCCCGGTTAGGGGTCGCCACAGCGGAACTCCGGTCCGCTACTGATTGGCAGTAGATTTTTATGTGCCGAGTTGCCAGCTCTGATGCACAACCTTCAACAAAGGTATACCCATTCACGCATGTCTCCAGACAGAAGATGCTCTAGCAGAGAATCGAACAGGACAACGTCTTACTGTCAGGCGACAGCGCTACCGCAGCACCACCACCGCAGTGTTAACCCCTACTAGTGTTATAGTCATGTAATAGTATCATTCATTGTTAGTTCTTATGCTTATGTAAGTGTATATTATGCATAATCTTAGCATACTAAATGCAGTCTGCATGTATTGACACATAATTCTTGGTAATATACAACACTCTATTATTTTACAGTTTTGATTATTCATAATTACAGCTATATGTGCTGCAGTAGGCCGAATGCCTAAATTATCTTTATTTGCAGAATTTCACTTGCTTGCTTTCTGTATATTTTTTACTGTTTACATCAACACAACTTCTCCGCTATGTTGTCATTGCATTTGTATTCATTTTTGTTACTAAAAACAATAATAGTGCCTTAAGGTATTTGCCTTTACATTTTTAATCTTAACTTTAGTCATACTTTTGTCACCTTCCTTATTTAATTCTAAAACTTCATTTTTATTTTCTTGTAAGCCTTTAGCAGTTCATATATATTCACATAATTAATGTTTATTTCAGCTTTCCATTGTGTAATCTCTTCCTATTCCACTTTTCCACAGTTACAGTATTTGTACTATTATCTGCCACTTTCACTCCATTCTAATTCTTTATTACAATATGGGCAGTGATAGCTAATTGTGGCACATATTGTACAGTGCATTATTCTATAATTTCTTGCTACGTAGCCCATTCTTAAGACTTTCTTGTTTACTAAAATAACAATGTTGAAGTTGTCATGCATAACAAACTGTGTCCATTTTCTGTATTGAGTAGAACCATTACCTCAGATCCAAAAGTCAGGTTTATCTATTTTTTAATTGTTTAGAATGTACATTATAATGTTCTGACCGGTTCATCAAGTCTGATGGATCCACCTCATGCCTTAGCTACACTTATTCTTTTCATTCTCTGTTCACTGTTGGCTCCATTAATGAAACCTGTCATGATGGTCATTCTTTTCACTTTTCTCCTGCATGTTTTGTTACTTCACTGAATCCTGCCTTAGTTTCTATTGCCAGCCCATATGTCACTTCTTTACCGGAACGTATGAAAGATCACACCTGCCTTGACTCTAGGGGGGGTCTCAGAATTTTAGCCCCCGTAAAGTCTCTGCAGTTTGAAACCAAATCCCAAACGCATTTCTCACAGAACCATATTTGCACTCACTACTCTGAAGCCCAAATGCTTTAGCATGACCTTTTTCTTGTTAGAAATTCACTGGAGCTCTGAGTAGCCCCAATCCTGGCTGAACTTTCAACTTCCTGATTCTGTTGCAGTTCTTGTGCACTAAATTGTTGCCACCATCTTGGATGAAGCAGACTTAGGTTCTTTGGCTCGTGAACCCAGAATTGCTCTGTTGTAATGTCTGCTGTTCCAAGAATGGATTGTCATTGAATTCAAGTGCCACTGACGTGATCCCCTTTTGTCCCTCATTTATCCCACTTCCTTAACTTTAGCTTGCCGTCTTATGTCCATCATTGTACACTTCAATAAAACCGCATACTCCCAGACATCGACAGAACTCTGCAAAGATTACATTTGCATGCATCACCTGTCTCTTTCTCCTTAACAGAAATGAATAGGGAGATTCCTCTGTGTCCTGTTCAAATTTTCCCTGTAAATACTAATTTGAGTCTCCCCTAAAAAATAGGTACATGCCCAGTAGCATTAACTCAGTCAACAAAATAAGAAAATAAGTAAGTAAGTAGCTCCCGTCTCTAATGACAATTTAATGTCTAGTGGAAGAAGGTCAGATTGGCTCTTAAAAGTTATTTAGTTGTGGAAAGAAATTACTGTAAAGAATACTGGGGTTGTGACAAAAAAGGAAGGATTGGATCCAGCTAGAGGCTGAGCTATTTAAACAGGGATGCTGTCTCCGTGGAATAAGAGTTGACAGTTGTGTCAGTCTGCTGATACCTGGTGAAACCTTGTGTCACACCAAAAGTTATGTTTTTGTTTTTTGGTATAATTACTGAGCTAGTTTGCTGCCACTGTTGCCATGTGACTGGGTGGCTTAGACTGAGGTTAAACCAGACACTGATATCAACTATCTGCTGAATGGACCTAGAAATTCCCAGAATGAAAGGGTGTTAAACTCATGAACTCAAGTTAATGAATTGATAAAAAGGGTGAAGATGAGCAGGTGAAGTACAGTTCTGAGGAATTCCTGATGATAGTAGGGTGAAAATAGATAAATCAAGATTGTCTAGAACTTCAAAGAAAATCATGCTCAAGAAATGTGCATAGTAGCACATTTTGTTTGGTCAAAGGCTAGATTTCACCAGTCCACTGTACATAAATAGGTGAAATAGATCAAGGTATTTGCCATGTCGGTAAACAAGGACATGGTTAGTTTTGCAAGATTCCGTTTCATACAAACTGCACTGGTTAAGGACAGATGGGCAGTAGTGGCATTGGGTTCACCCCTGAGGTAATGCTGCTAATTAAAGTATCTCGTAGCTACTTATGTTCTCTACCAGTTAAGATGTCCATACTGCTAGAGGGTTCGCTTGAGTTAAGGAGTGGAATCGTGTGGTTTATTTCTGCAGTTTGGGGATGTGCCTGAGAATAAGACTGAATTAGAGATGAAAGTGAAAGTATAAGCTAAAATACTTATGTTTTTTTTTAAATAAAACCTATGCAGAACCCATATGAGCCATATTTGCTACAGCATGGAATGCTTACATAAACACAGAAATCTAATCTGTCCAATTTCTCATATGTCGGCTAAGCTGGTTAGAGATGCTACTTAAAAAAATTACTTTAGTTTTGCTACCTGTCATAAGAATGCTATTACTTCTGCCTCCCTGCATTGTTGAAGTCCATTATGTTTGACCTTAATATATTTTTAAAATAAAACAACTTAAACCAAGTTGAAAAATTTGGTTCAAGTTGTTTTATTTTATGTATATTGGTTCAACAACATATGTTTACACTTACCATTTTTGTTTTTATGAGTTAATATATTCCTAGTAAGGCTCTTCTAGGAATACACAAACCTTTAAGTGAAATAATATTTCTTCATCACCCCTGACAAATCCAGTCTGTGTCTTCAGTTTGTATCCTCTTGTTTTCTTCTAAAACACTGTAGTTATTTGAAGTCAACGATTTTCTACCGAGACAGTAAAATATTTATATGATGTTTCTCCCTCTTTCTTTTTTCAAAATTATACACCCTACTAATTTTTTTTGTGTGTGGCTTTTTATTTTAGGCTGCATAATGTTTTGCTGTCTTTCTCCGAAATGCTTCTGTTCTAAGTGCAGCTGTTTTAGTTACCATAAGGAACATTGTTGATTTCCTTTGTCTGTTTTAATTAATTGTTACATGTACTTTTAATGTACCACATTGCTTTAAACCTGCTCAGACTTCCCAATACAGTTTAAAGTATGTTATTCTACTTTTACATTGAATGATAATTAAATGGCAGCAGACTTAGTTGAATAAAAACAGCTCAAGGAAGTAATTACACTTTGTAAGCTCAGTGTCAAAAATAGCACACATATATAGGGCACTAAGTAGGAACAAGTGCATCCTAAACAAGCTTCAGTCTGGCAATGGTTCAGTACTGCGACTATGACAACATCTTATAAACCCATAACAAGCTCTTGGCTAGGGGGAGAGAAGCTATCCCTTTTCACAGTTTTGCATGAAAGCATAATTTCATTACCATATAACTAGTCTAACGGAAACCTTCTGTGCTTTCAAGAGAGAGACAGTGACTAAGCTTCCACTAACTACTGTAAGATAAAAGCTGCACCATTCTCTTTACCTTCTCCTGTTCAGGGGAGCGCAAAATGTGTATACTACTTTAATTCAAACACAGACGAACATCAAAAGAAATTACAGAGTACCTCCACAAAGCAGAATCAAAGTATAACTGTTTAATCCAAATTCAAAATCCAGTGAACTGTTGAATTTGGATGAAACAGTTATACTTTTATTCTATTTTGTGGAGGTGCTCCGTAGCGTCTTTGACATTCGTCTATGTTTGGATTAGTTTATTTTTGTGGTTGGACTTTGTATATTACTTTAACGCTAGCAGTAGGAATAGGCTTAGTTACGTGCGACAGTTTAGCTCCAGAAAACACCAGAAAAACTAATGAAGCATAAAGAAGTAATAAATGTGACTGGAAGGGGAAGGAACTGGTACTAAAAAGACTGAAAACATTCCGACATTCACTGTTATAGTCACTACCTCACACAACAATACTATATTTCCCATTGCTATCTGTCTTTTTAGTGATCATCGCATGAGTAAAGTCAAATGGTAGGAATATTTACAGTAATTTTTTTTATCAAATATCTATATTGAAAACTTTTCTGGTATAAAAACAAAAAAAAGAAAAACAACTCAATTACATGCGGTACAGCTGATGTTACATTGTACATTCATAAACATGTAATGATAGTTATTGCCCATTATGCTAATAACATTCATACTTTGTAGAAAACCATAGTATTATCACACTGATATAATTAAATTATAAGTTCGTCTAAACGTCTTTCCATATGGCATATTTATTATACTAACTTTACTACTGTGAGCTATAATATATGCATAACATCAACCTATAATATGATAACATTCTACTCTACCAAAAACTTATGTACATATATACATATATGTCACCTTACTTATTTTGGTTGCTAATTAGCCAAAAAACTATATACAAAAAGTCAGAGAAATCAAATATATTACCAAGAGTACTGTAAAACATTAATTGAAATACTCTCTTAATAGTCTGGTATAGTCGTACCCCAGGATTTACTAATCTTCTGTGTAAGACTAGATTAGTCTTACACGGAAACGCCAGTCTAAGAGTATGATGGCAGCACGCCATGCATATTAATGAGGGCACACTGCCTCAACACTAAAGCTTACACGGAGTATGGACGAGTGTAGGGGGTGTGTCGGACTGCCCAGCAGTCCAAAAATCCACTCCCCTGCAATGACAAAATTCGAGAAATGTCGAGTTACATGAGCAAGTCCGCTCACATGTGTACATTGCAACACCACACTCCCCCATATGTTAAACCTTGTATAAATTTAAAAACTAAAAGAAATTTATTTATTTTTTTTTTTGTTTTATTTCCGATATAGTTGCCCGTATTTGCGCGGGATTGCCCATTGCTTAGCTACAATTAGCAGCTTAGACACCGAAGAGGATAATAAAAAAAATATATGCAAATTAAGCAAAATTGCAATAGCATAGTGGTTAGAGCCTTTGCACAAAGAGGAGGCATTCCAGGTTCGAATCCCACTACTGCACGTTCCATTTTCTTTTGGAAATCTGTATACAAAAATATTTCCTGACATTTATCATGTATAAGTTTTGTAAAAAGCATTCAAATGTTATATGTAGTAGTGAACAAATTATATGTATATGAAGGTGAAATGGTTATGCATTCTGTGGCATGAGTAACTTATTTTAAGCAATGTAAAGCACTGCTAAGCACATTTTAGCAGTATTTAGCATATTTAAAACCAATTGCTCATAGCTGAGCACCGCGTTCACAAGCACAATGTCTTTGTGCGTAGCTGCAAACCACATTAACCAGTGCAACTACAATGCATTTGTACATAGCTGCGCACCACGTTAACCAGCGCAACGTCGGGCAATGTCGAGCAACATTGGGCAAAGTCGGGCAAAGTTGAGCAAAGTCGGCTAAACACGGCCACACCTCCTTTACTGTACCTTAACCATTCAGGCCTGGCCAGTAGGAAAATAAAAAGCAGTGACAGGGCTCGAACTCAGGATACTGTTCACTATAGTCACAGTACATAACCACTAAGCCATGACAGCGTTTCATCACCATGCACTTTCAACAGACACATATCTATCAAAGGAATATTAAACATTGCCAACATCAGCTAAGCAGGTGTGCCTACAGCTGAGGTTTTTCAAAACTGGTCAATCACAAATAAGTGCGGGAAATGAGGCATATTTAAGCTCCACAGGTGGGAATACTTGCCATAACTGGTTGTAGCTCCCTTCTGCAGTCAGCATGGCTGGTGTTGGAGAAGGCACTGGATTTCGAGCGCATCGCTGGGGCATTGAGGAGTCCAAAGTAAAGGTTTGGCTCCTTGTCTACAATCACGAGGAAAGACTCCTGCAGGGCCAGCACCAGGTCACCCGATATAAAACAGAGGCCTAGAACAGTCTTGCTCATGATCTCCCCAGTGCCACTGGTGTTCCTTGGACTAGTGAGCAGGTCAGGCACCATTATTCTGACCTGAAGCGACGTAAGGAGGATCGGCTGGACCAGTAGATCCAGGAGTTCCGTGCAATGCCTAATGCCCCAGTACTGAGTAAGTAGCCATTGTATTAAGTAGTTAAGAATTGCTATGCTTGTCTATACTATGGATAGGTATGTCTCAATATCACTGCATTTACTTCACAGCTGCAGGTGTCCGTGCTATGAATCAGCAAGCCCATGAAGATAGGTTGCAAAGGCTGCATCATCAGGCAGGTTAGTAATTATTCTGCATGTACTGTTATATAAAATAAATGAGAGAGCCTTCAAAAAGTGTTTTAACCCAATAAATAAAGGTGTAATAATCCTTTAATAAATGTATAATTCCTGGAGTGCGTCTGTGTCATTTTCTTTGATATGTTGTACTGTTGCATTTTACAAATAGTACTGTTGTATTAAGCAGTGTTAACCCACACTTGGGTAGGCCCATATAACGTGGATGAAGGGAGTGCCAGTAGCTTTTATGCATATTTACAGCCCTCAACTGTTGGTTCATGCCCAGCATGTACAGGTTAATCTGGCACATGAGTAGCTTGGTATTGTGTTCCCCAGAAATGTCAGTGTGCTGCCAGAAATGTAGGGAGCTGTTAACATATAACTGATACTTTCACCTGAACATATCTAGATAATTATATGAAAGTAGAGCTGTCAGTGTACCATCTTAGCAGTAGTGTGTGTGAGCAACTCTCAAAATATGTAGCAATAACATCTGCATCTTGGACAGTTTGTATGTAAGATACAGCTCATGTATACAATGATCTAGCAAAATCCAATTGCACAATATAAGGACATTGGGTAGTGTAATAATACATGTAAGGGACATATAACTGCAGTTAATAGGAATGTAGTGAAAATTAGAAGGATATATAAGTTGTTAACTGAGCTATCCTTTTCCGCCCTACTGCATGTGCATAAAAAATGAATTCCACACCTCAATCGGTATGTCTAATCTGAAAACATTTTTTGGGACATATGTCCTGTTGGTTTATAAATATTTGCATTTATTTCTATGCATGTGCCCAGTTAAAATACCACAATATTGGTGGCCTGTTGCCATCAATTCAACCTGCATGCTGTTGTAATGTCCACTATTGTTCTATATATGCATGTGTTATGCTTGCTTTTCAACTGTTGAAAATCTGGTGTGTTGGATTAATGGGAATACTTCTGCATGCTGTTATAACTAATTGGGGAATGCTGTTGACTATTACTAACCCATATCTTTATTAAACCCTCCAAAATATAGTTTGTATGGGAAGGCAGGTCCCAGCGGACACACCTGTCCCACCTCAGCTGGCCATGGCACCTGGCACCAGCAGGTCCAGTGCCCAGCCTGGGACCTCCTCCTCTATTGACCCTGTGCCGCCTTCAGGTGGAAGCGCTGCAGGGGATGGGGCTCACCCCCCCCATGCAAGCGTGGGCAGAGGAGTGCCATCTATCACCCTTCGAATGGTCTGGGCTGTGGTGAGTAGAGAGATTGAACATTCTGTTGCAGAAGAACCTGTACGCCAGCTTGAGGCATGAGTGGCACAACTCCCAGGTCAGCCTGCCCCTCCTACACAGCCCACAGTACAGCCACCCTCTGGGCTGTGAAGGTGCATTGGTGACTGCCCATGAGTGGGGACCTCAGTCCCACTGTTTCCATCTCTGTGCTCATGGGCTTGCAATTTCCAAACATCCCTCCCTGCCAAAGGTGTTTACCCACCACATGTGTCATATACCACCCCTGTATGTGTCTTGTTTGTCTTGTCTGTTTACCTCCCCAACCTACCTCCCCAAGTATACCTACTTCCCCTACCCCACATTCCACTCTCACCTGAAAAAAAAGGGCAATTTGCTCCCAAAAAAAAAAAATTATGCCCCATACATAGCTGCCCATTTTGCACACATGTCCACTGGACCCATAAAACGTAATTTAATTGACATTACAACATACTTTGTTGTCCTCACCCCTGTCTCATGGGTTGAAGGCTTCATATCTCCCTACAAATTTATTCCATATGCACAGCTGTTGCTGTTAAAGAAATGGGCAGCTACAGACCTTCCCTACACCCGTCCTGCACATCCCAAGCTACTTTCCATACTGTCTTTCCCTCTTTGTGCCCCTTTTTCACCACTTTCCTATCTCCCCATTTTTCTTTTCTTTCAAAGAAATGAGTGCGGGGGTTAGCAGGAGTAAGCACTATTAGTAAGCGGGTTTGTGCGAGTGTGTGCTTGTTTGCACTTAGCTAAGCACTACTAAGCATCGCGCAAACCTGCGCAAACCCACTTACAACTGCTTAAAAGTGCCTTAGTCACTCTGTATGTGAGGGCCCTTGGTCTGCTCAGGAGCAAAATAAAACACCTCTGTCAGTCTCGAACCCCGGACCTTGTACAAACTACACAACATGAAGTACCACTGTGACGCGGTAGATATACAATAAGTTGGTGCTGAAATAAATATATCATGCATCAGAATGAGTGAATGTAAAGGAAAAATAGGAATGCCATACCACACAACTTGTTCTGTGGATCTTTACCAACAGTTGTTGTGGGATTACATTACATGACTGTGATAAGAGAAGCAGCCATTCTAGCAGGAAATAATGTTACACCATCACTTTACAACCCCACACAGTATCACAGCAGGACAAACACTGGCATATCTGTTTAGGGCAGAGGCCATACCTCCCAGCTGTCCCTAATTTTCATGGCTGTCCATGATTTTGACACAAATTTTAGCTCTGTACCTCTGAATCTCTCCTAAAACTACTGACTTTGGCCAGAAACACTTAATGAATTATGACAATAATTAAGAGTTAGACACTTCTTTTACTTCAGAAAAGGTGTATTAATTCATATGCTCTGATTCTCTCAATGTTTCAACTTAATGGCACTAATATTTTAAAGGTGTCCCTGACTTTTTCTTTAGTTTTCCCTGAGTCTATTCAAATATGTACCTGAGTGTTTAAGAGGTCTGGCAGAGGCAGAACACAGAGGCATATCAGCCTTTCTGCTGTTACACACTCAGCAAATAGCTTTGGAAGGAGTTTCAAAAGCATACCCTTATGTAGGAATACAACACTGAAATACAAATGGATGTAGCCATGTACTGGTAGCAACCAACTGTAACAATGCCATTGCTCTGTTGCTGAAAAGACCTGTGTGGTGCACAGGCAAAAAAATAACAGGCTATTCTCTGGCTACCATGTGGATAGGTCCACAGTTGGGAGTTACACAGACAGACTACTTGCCTTGATAAACTAACATGTACACAGCAGCCCTGTAAGTCCAGCAAGATAAAATCCACATAATAATACTTACGATCTCTGAACTTCTGCACCCCTACCCAAATGTAGAATATACCTGTGTGTGCAGGGTCTACCAAGGATGTAGGTAAGCATACTCACAGTATTGAAATGTGTCCAGTTTTTCTGAGCAGCTTGTGCTAATGTCAACACTAAAAAAGCACAAACTGTTTAGAACTGAGTAAATGAATATTCACAGTATAGCAGTTCACAGACAATTCTTGTGCCAAAGGAATACATCTCAATAACTAGCTTTGTATGGCAGTTAATTGTAAAAGTTAAAAAGAAAGTACATCTTTCCATGTATCTTGGGGTAGCATTTTGAGGGGTGAGTACATTTCTACACTGACAAGTTGGTACTGGAAGCAGCAACATTAGGTCTGAGTACAAAATGTAAATCTCTGGCTACACCCCTGGCTTCTGATATAAGAACTATACCAACCATCTGTCTTGAACAATGATGTCCACAGCAAACAAGGATGATCTCCATCTTGTAAAGCTGAAAGGGCCATGCCTACCTGAGTTAGCAATTTATAATACTGGTTTGCTATGACAGTGATTACTGCAATTACTACACAACAGGCTGCATGCAATTAGCAAATGGTGGCCACTAATTGGTGCAGAGGCCATCACATGCTCATGTGCAAATACCTACAAAAGCAGGCTGCAATCTCTGCCAACAAACTCAGTCACTCTATTGCAGAGACTGATGGAGAGAGAGACAGAGAGAGAGAGAGAGAGAGAGACAGACAGAGAAAAGGAAAAATAAAAATAAATATTACCAAATCATACAAAGGAAAGGTATGTAACACATATGTATTTACTGGCATGTAGTAGATGTTATTGAAGAATAGTCTACATAATGTGAACCATTCATATGTGGCAGCAGTACTTATTTATGCATAGATGTTCTGCTTAACTACTGCTATGGACAATACAGTGTGTACCTGTGGGCAATGGGACATACATGTGAAATGTGTAGCTCAGCATTAAATGTCAAAGATCTGATCCATGTTATCTGTGTTCTGTACAGTAGTGTGGCCAATGGCTGTTGGGGGGGGGGATTAGCGCTGACATTATATAAACATGGGTGTGACAGAACAACACATGCATGATAGTCATATTAAAGTGTAGCTTAGCATTGGCAACTACTGTAGCAGTCTAGTATGCTTATCTAGCATTTGTAGCCATATATACCCCCCCCCCAATGTTAGTGTGTGTGTTCATATGTGACACCTGTTTGTGTTGCAGCAAGGCCCAACAGTTCAGCTGTGTGGTCCAGGGACTTACAACAGTGTGGACCTTGTGTGTGGATGCCACACACATATGGAGAAATATATATGTGTCATATACATTCACATCTGTATATGTGCATGGAGCAGGGGACATATTGCAACTGTTTGTGAAGGGTGGAGATATATATGTTGGTGAAGCATAGTATGCGCATTTTTGTATGTAGGTTTTAGTGTGTGACAAACAAGACAGCATACAGTGCTGGTATATGACATGTGGTAGTTAAACACTGTGTGTGGTCTGTTCAGTTTGCAATGTTGAAGCCAGTGAGGCCTGCTAAAGCTACCTGGGCTGTGAACACCTTCAATGCATTTATCCCAAGACTGCGATTTTATTATATTACTGTACACCTCACATCCTTTGTATAATTGATATTGTCACTATGAAAGTTGAAATGTATATGTGCCTACATATATATGTATATGTACACCAATGGATGTGTATATGTATATACTCATACACGCCTACATCTTCTTGTTGCAATAGATTCTCTGTACTGTTGACTGACTGTGATGGTCAATGTGTTTGTGAATACGTCAAAGATATGTATCTGTGGGATAGCTTAGTGGGAAACTGTTTATATCATGGTATTATGGGTCCTTGCTTTGATCCTAGCAAAAGCTGTGTATTCTGTTGCTAGGCAGAAAAAGTGTTATTGCATACAGTGTGATTAAGTCCCTTGGCTTTAATTAGGGTGTGTCATTGGAGGCTAAAGCACTACATCTATGATTATTGATTGGTACTTATGTTGAATCCAAATCCTGTGTGTACTGTAGTACTACTTGAAGCTCTGGGCCTGTACAGCAAAGTATGGTGTATGTCCACATTACTTGCATCCACTGTTTTGTGTGGTCCCTGTATTCATCACAGATTACATTTCTCAATATTAAGGTTGTGTAAGTACTGACACACAGTACTGTTTAGTACACACTGAAAGCTTATCTGGGTTGTCATACATTTGTGTCCTGTAATTATGTCTGATGTGTGTGTGGGTATGTCTGTAACATGTCCTTTGACATATGTGTGGTAAAACATATAACTGCGTATCTAGCAACATTCATAGTGTACTACAGCAGTATGTGACCTATATTCCCAGTTGTGCACATAGTTTGGCCATGGGTTTGCCATTAACAAGTTGTGTGGTATAATAGTAATACATTTACTGGGCCTTGCACTCATTGTGATGGATGATATATTTCTTTACACATCAGCTTGATGTATATCTGCTGTGGCTAGGTGGTGCATCGTGTTGCATACAGTGTGTCAGGTACTCTTGTATAGTCTTATATAGTGATTTTATTTTGTTGCTGTGCAGAACATAGTTCATTAGATAGAGAGTGAGCCAGGCACTTCCAAGCAGTTGTTGGGTGAGCAGTGATAAGTAGCAGTTAAAGTGCTTCACTCTTGGTTAGCTAATAGGTTGCTACATATGGCAGTTCAGAGATATCTGTACTGTATAATGTTAAATGTGCCATAAGACTTGCTCAGACATATTTTCGTATTTATGTCTTCCAGGCATCATGACACATCGCAGGAACCCCAGTTACAGTAGTGCTGAAGATGATATAATTACTACCAGTATGATTCAGCACTACAGTCTCATGTTCTCACGAACCAGCCAGGACCAGCAGGAGCGTACTGCAATGTGGCAAGATGTTGTCCGCAGGGTAAATGAGGTAGGCCTGCATAACTGGACATATGAGCAGGTACGCCACCACTGCAGTGATCTTCTCAGACATGTCCGTCAGCGTGCTGCTGATGTGCGGAGACAACAGCTTGCAACAGGAGGTGGTGTTAATATCCACCCCCCCACCAGGGTGGAGGAGCTCCTCCTGAGCCTGGTGGCACCTGCCCAACAACAACAGCAGCAGACATACACCATGATGGAGGTTGGAGCCACCCAGCATGCACACATGGAGCATGCAGGTAACATGGCATATCTGTAGACTACTATTATCTGTATTGGTAGAGCATGTATATGTGAGATGTAGAGTGTGTCGTTAAAAGATGTGGAGTCTGTTGTTGTGCAATACTGATCATTTGGAACATAATCTGTAGCCCTGTGAATGTAAACTGTTGTTGTACTGTAAGACTGCAAACACACAGTAGCAATGACACAGTTGTGGCCACTGACAAACTGTCTCATCTCTATGTAGGTCCCTCTGGGGTGACATCAAGGCAGCGGACAGATGCTGGTGAGTGTGTTCTACATTTATTATTGTAAATAAAAAGTGCATGTCATAGTTAAGGTGTAGGCCATGTACACATGTAACACACCTACCTATAATGCATGCTGTGCATGTTTGGTGTAAGACCACGCACATCTCACTAATGTGATTAGCTGCCTCAAACACATGCAATACCCAGACCATCTCAAACAAATGTGGCTAGACTGTAGTGACCATTGGATATGCACAGCTGATACTCAACATGCACATAACATACACATCTATGTCATACACAGAGCATTTTAACATGCTACACAAAAAGGATTCCCAAACCCACTGTAAAGACAGACTCCAGTATCCAAAATCTCATCCACACATTACACATAATATACCTGAGGGGTAGAGGCCTATCATGGGGCATTTAAACACTCTGCAACACACTACACATTCATGTCAGGGAATGCTCCTTATTGGTCTCCTTACAAACTCATGTAACAACTGGTTGTGAAATGGTGAATGTAGCCAAGGTAGTACAGTTCCAGTACAGCATGAGTAGTGCTGGTTTGAGAAACATTTGTAACCTTGAGTGACCACATGATGCTTCATGATGATGGCCTATGGTACTATATCCCATCCAGTTATTGTAACCACAGTACTACACATAGCTTTCATTGCTATACACCTTAATGTTGCATGTGTGCACACATATGCACCTCCAAACAATATGCATACCAATCACCATTTGCACAACTGACACATATATGTCTTGTGATGCTATTGAGTGGCTAGATCTTATGACACACATTGGGTATGTGTAGTGTTTAAATATGCAGTTGTGTTTTAGCATGCCATGTCATGGATGACACTGGCATGTCCACAATATGATCTACACTCACCATAAGTACCGTACATTGGGTATGTGGCCGAATGGTATTCCATCAATTATCCATGCATCACTGATGATGTTGTGTGAATACTCATCATGCATGTGCTAAAATGTGTCTACAATTATTTGCTAAAGACACAGAGGCTGTAATCAGCATTGGATACCTATCTGATACACAGATACACATCCAGCCATGGTATGTACACCTATTTGTTATGGTGCACAGTATATTACAGAGTTTTGAATACCTGCACAGCAATGTTGTGTCCATGTATGCATTGTGTTCCAGGTGGAGGCCCATCACCTAATAACAAAGCACATGCATCAAAGCCATGTATACTGTTAGTAACAAGGACTGTCTACACTTGCACTGCATACTGTTGTGCAACACATGTCCTGCATGCTGACATGTGTGATATGACTGTTTTTCTTGTGATACTGTACCCCATCATCACCTGCTATTGTGTATGTTCTGAGATTGCTGGTGTTGTGTGTGTCTGCTTTAGGGAGGAGTGTATTTTTGTGTGTGTGCATGTGCGCATGTGTGCATGTGCACATGTGTGCATGTGTGCATGTGGTCTGACATCATGTTCAGGTCTTAAAGTGTGATTCCTGTTTTCCTCTCACAGGTGCCGAGGTGGGGCTGGTTCAGTACAGCAGGGAACCTGATGTTACTGAGACAGACAGTGATCATGGGGATAGGTGTGTTGAGGCACAGGCAGGTTTGTCAGGGTCTGTTGTTGGGCCACCATTTGACAGTATACAAGTCTCCACCCCATCCATGCACACAGTCATACTGCCTGTACATCCATCATCACCATTGCCCTTAGCTGAGGGACAGTGTACGGTTGGCACTGGCCAGTACAGTGTGGTATCTATGGCACATGCATCAGGGCACAGCAGCCATAGCCAGATGTCTGGAATGGTACCACATAGGCAGATGCCCAGGGGTTCTCGTCAGAGCACTGCTGGTCATCATGACCCTGGCAGATGTGCGACACCTCTTTCTACTACACTCATGTTACAGGCTGTCATGGAGGCACAGACACGAATGTAGTGGTACACCAGACAGGGACTAAGGGCACAGAGGGCTCATAACACCTCTGTAAATGACAGTATCCATGACCTAGAAGGTGCCATACGTAATTACACAGAGGTCATTGATAGACATTGGTGTGAGACATTGGATATCCTCCACAATGTCATGTCCATGTGTCAGGACAGTGTGGGACGGTTGAGATGTCGACGTGGACGTATGCCAGCAACATCAGCAGCTGAAGGTTGGCGTGGATGTCCAGGAAGTCACAGCCGCTCTTGTAGTGCCAGTACCAGCCCCAGCAATGTTGGGGGGCTGTCCATAGACCATCCTAGAAGTCCACGTGCACTTGGCTCTGGCCTGTCCCAGCAGGGACCCGGATCCAGTGGACATATGTCAACCTCTTCAGATAGTACCCAGTCTGGATTAGTACCTGATACTGTCTGTAGCACCCCTGCCAGGCACAGGTTCCATATCCGTGGCCAGAGATGGTGATCTTTAAAGCCTGCCAGGTACAGTCTGTATCTGTCTCACAAATCCCCGTATATGGCAGCCACATGGGTGGAACTGTGTGCATGCAAACACACACACACACATAAACCAGAAACCTAGGGCAAACACATACCCGCACACATTACATCAACATTGGCCCATAATAGTACTCATGGCCCTCACACACACACTCACACACACATGTCGATTGTATGGCTCAGTGTAGGCCCTTGGCAAACCAACAACACACCCTGTGCATATGATGAAACCTGTGCCACCTCCTGTCATCTGTAACATTGATGCAGGAACAGGCTAACATGGTGCTGATGCACAGGGTGACTTTAATAAAGTATAGCAATGGTTGAATGTGTTGCATGTTGTCAGCAGTAAAGTGTAATGACATCCTTGAAGGTGTAGCTGAGCAGGCATGCTGCATTAAAGGTGTAATTAGCAATGTTGTATTGTTTCCACCAGTGTTTATTCCAATTGTGTTTTGTTTGCCCATGTGCCATTTGGCTGATATGTGTAGTTGTGTCAGCAAGTGTTATACAGTGGACAGTAAGTGTGGGGTGTGTGCAGCACAGGTTTGCAGGTGTACATTTGTGAACATGGTGGAGGTGCACTGTCTGCATGTATGTGTATATTGGACACATGGGCAGGGTGACATGCCCTGTATTGGCCAGTGTTAACACTCCATACTTTCTACTGGTGGCCAGTATACATTGTACTACACACATTTTGGAACTTGAGCACGCATGTGTGTGTATGACACGGGTTGACACTGTGCTGTGGGTGATGCTGTTGTTGCTATCTGTCATTGGTTTGCATTACTAAGGTTAACACTGTCCCAGCTGCATAATGCTTTATTAATGCACACTGTTCACCTACAGGGTTGCATGGACCGTGCTATCACAAACACAAGAAATTCTCACTTATACAGTAAAAGTGCATAAGTCTCATGGACCCCTGCCATAAACCAAATATATAATAGAAGGTGTGAAGTTGTACCAAAAAAGAGTTACATACCAAGAAGGGATAACCTCTCTGGTCAGTATCATTGGGAAAATACAATCCCTCAATAAACATACAAGGCAAGTTTCAAAATACAAAATGGCAAGGATTCCAAAGACAACACTAGAGCTTTCTTCAGTGTTGTTCATAATCTACAGGGGAAATCTTAGATTGGGTCACAGTTAATGTAAATGGTCACAACGTACACTTATCTGACTGACATTACCAGTTCCTTGTCAGACAGTTTGAATGCGGATTTCACCACCCTGTCATTACACAAGGGCCACATTTCCAGACCTGAAGAATATAAAACCTGATGATTTACAAACACTCTAGTTAAAACATCTCTTTAACAAAGTACACACCACAGTGGCAATGGCACTGAGCAGTGTCCCTGGCTGTGTCATACACAAGCTGACATATGAAGTCACCACTCACTTAAACGCTCTGTCCAGATGCAGCCTCTATACAGGTTACATACTTGTGGGATGACACACGGTAATGGTGTTCACAGTCCACAAGGGTTGAGCTACGTCTTCTTCTTCTTCTCCTTTCAGATGCTCCCATTAGGGGTCACCACAGTACATCATTTCTTCCTGCCTCTGCATCTTGTGCTGTCACACTATCCACCTGCATGTCCTCTCTCACCACAGCCATAAACCTCATCTTAGGCATTCCTCTTTTCCTGTTACCTGGCGGCTTCATCCTTTGCATCTATTTCACAATATACTCTGCATCCCTCCTCAGCACATATACAAACCAACTTAATCCTGCCTATCTGAGATGGTCTGCTAACCTTCAAACCTGGACCCTCTAATATACTTATTCTTAAATCTGTCCACCCTCGTCACACCCAGTGCAAATGTTAACATAAATTGATTAAGGGTAGAATTACAATAGGTCCTGGAAACTCTCACCCTATAAGCCAGACCAATGTTATCTGGAAGGCTATGGAGCACAGCATTATGAAACTCATTAACAGAGACATTATGAACCTGCAAACACTGCACCATACCCACTTATGTTCTCTAAAGGCCAGATCATGGCTCCTACACCTAGTAGACTTCAAGCCAGTCAACAAGGCTATAGGTGAGGGAAGAGAGATCAACACAGCCAAGCTATAGCTCACCAGCAATTCATACCCATCCCACATACTGGTATTATACATAACCTCAACAGACTGACCATAAACGATTGTTAGATGATGGCTTGACAACTGACACACAGATGTAGGACACACAGTAACATTTGCAGCCTCCATGTACTATTCTATGCCAGTAACAAGTGGTATTCACCTGCACTCAGTCCTGGGACCACTCCTGTTTGGCATATATTCTTTCTTAGGTACAAGCAAGCACAGTAGGGATATGTCTGCCCACGTTTGATGACAATGCATACTGTGGGCTATACTTTATTCTCCAGATGACACACATCCTCCAAAAGGGTATTATACAGGCAGATACCTGGTGTCAAACTCATGCTGTAAAGCTATAAGCCAAAGAAAGCATAGTTATCCACTTTTAGAAAACAAAGTATCCCCAGAGTACCACATAGGTAGTAGCCCCCAAAATGTGGACAGGTACTAATGTATACATAAAGCCATGTGTTAAGTCATCTCTCCTTTGATAATCACATTACCAAAGGGTTTTGGAAATCCCTCTGTGGAGCACATAAGCAATAAAGGGTTTGCATGCAGATCCACAGAGGTTGTCGCACACCTATAATGATTAGTCATCTTTGCCAGACTTTGCTTGCTTTGGAACAGGTTTCAAATATACCTCAAGCATAAACCCTCACTCACACTCTTCAATAGAAACCGTGATGAGTGGATGTGAAATGTAAGATGTAGCCCAGGGATCACTGCAGTGGCTAAGCTTGTCACAAGCATACAGAAGTGACCTAAGGTCTGGAAAGCGCCAGCAGGCTCTGGCAAAGATAACAGATGCATTCATGGAGAAAGCAGAGTACCCACCTATGAAATACTTGAGGTCACATGTATGTATATGGATTTGCCCCACAGCTACCTTACATGTGTAATGCACATACAGTTGTCATTGTGATATGTCATACACTAGAAAAATCAAAACCCACTCCACACTGGCCAACGGTGTCACATGCCTGGAGCACACACACAGTCAGCAAGTGCGATATTCAAACTCTTTCCTAACTACATTATGATACTACAGCAGTATGCATTTACACGATGCACTATACACATTACTGGGATTTTACCTTTCCACAGGTATATTTGTAGGATGGTGACATTATGAGACTTGAAAAAGATGAGTATACCACTTTTAAGGGGTGTGAGTAGTCTCTAAAAAGGTTATCTTTCCCACGGAGACACACACACACTGTTGGCAAGTGCAGGATTCAAACCCCTACCTAATTACATTAGGATATTACAGCAGTATGCATTTACACAACACGCTATACACATTAGTGGAATTTCATCTTTCCACAGGTATATTTCTAGAATGGTGACGTCATCAGATTTGTCAAAGATGTGTATACCACTTTTAAGGTGTGTGAGCAGTTTCCAAAAAGGCTGCTTTGCCAGGGAGACACACACAGTTAGAAAATGCAGAATTCAAATCCCTACCTAACTACATTATGATACTACAACAGCATGCATTTACACAATGAACTATACACATTACTGGGATTTTACCTTTCCACAGGTATATTGGTAGGATGGTGACATTATGAGACTTGAAAAAGATGAGTATACCACTTTTAAGGGGTGTGAGTAGTCTCTAAAAAGGTTATCTTTCCCAAGGAGACACACACACACTGTTGGCAAGTGCAGGATTCAAACCCCCTACCTAATTACATTAGGATACTACAGCAGTATGCATTTACACAACACACTATACACATTAGTGAAATTTCATCTTTCCACAGGTATATTTGTAGGATGGTGACATCATGAGACTTGACAAAGATGAGTATACCACTTTTAAGGGGCGTGAGTAGTCTCCAAAAAGGTTGCTCTTTTCCAGGGAAACACACACAGTTGGCAAATGCAGGATTTAAACCCCTACTTAACTACATTAGGATACTACAGCAGTATGCATTTACATGACACACTATACACCTTACTGGGATTTCACCTTTCCACAGGTATATTTGTAGGATGGTGACATCATCAGACTTGACAAAGATGAGTATACCACTTTTAAGGTGTGTGAGTAGTCTCCAAAAAGGTTACTCTTCCCCCAGAAGACACACACACTAACAGTTAGCAAGTGCAGGATTCAGACCCCTACCTAACTACATTATGATACGATAGCAGTACACATTTACACAACACACTATACACATAACTGGAATAGCTGCTTTCCACAGGTATATTTGTAGGATGGTGACATCATGTCATGACAAAGACGAGTATACCACTTTTAAGGGGTGTGAGTAGTCTCCAGAAAGGTTGCTCTCTCCCCAGGGGGAGGCAGACAGACAGACAGACACACACACACACACACACACACACACACACACACACATACACACACACACGCACACACACACACACACACACACACACACAGTTGACAAGTGCAGTGTTCTTAATCCAAACTAAGTACGTCTTTACACTTCAGCAAGCAATATGGAGTTACAGGGTGCAATACAGACATTACTTGCTGACAGTTTGCACAAAGGTTTTTTTCACATTTGCTAACCCTAGCAGGCTTATCATACTAGGTGTATTGTGAGTGTATTGTATGCATAGGCCATGACCATATCATATATGGGTTGATGCACCACATGCTGGAACACACAGGGTCAAACCTTGAGTAGCATCTTACCTTCACCTACATGATGCTGCAATATAACAGAAAGATGATAAACTTCAACAACTGGCTGAGCTTCTGGTGTCATTCAAAGAGGATCCAGTCTCTATCTGCCTGTGATGACATGCTAGACAAGCCTTGTTGCTTCGCTACAGATGGTTTGCACCTGTCGCCCCTATGCTTCTGAATACTGGCCAAGGCTCTTGCTGTCCCCATATTACCTTTTTTTAGGCAAGGCTCAAAGGTTCATAGGTTCATAGTTAGGTACTAGGCTATTATCCCTGGGGCCTATACAAGCCCAGCCAAAAAGGTACCCTGGCTTTTGCCACCCAAGAAATTTATTTTCCTGTGCCACTGTCGAGCAGAGACACAGAAGTGATCCCCAGGGTGAATTTCCTATTTCCCATCCAATCATCAAGATTTTTCTTGAAGAGTGCTAATGAGGAGCTTTGTTTGATATAGATAGGTAGTTTATTCCGGAGTATGTGAAGTCTCTGGGACAGGAATCTATCCCTCCGGCATGTTCTGTTTATTGTGGTGACAAGGTTTAGGTCACTAGAGCGTGTAGGTTCATAGGTTCATAGGTAGGTACTAGGCTATCTGCCCAAGGGCATTTATAAGCCTAGCCAGTATGTGTTGGCTTTCGCCTCCCTTTTAAATTAGTTTCCTGGGCCTCTGTCTAGCAGGGCCACTGAAGTGATCCCAGGGGTAAATTTACAATTTCCCATCCACTCGTCAAGATTCCTCTTGAAGAGAGTCTGCGAGGGGCTCTGCCTAACATCAACTGGGATTCTATTATAGAGCGAGGGAAGTCTCTGGGACAGGAATCTATCCCTCCAGCACATCCTGTTTATTGCTTTGCTGAGGTTTAATTCACTGGAGCGTGTGGCTCTGAGATTTGATTTTCTTGAGGTGGAGCATGTCCATTAATTCTGGGTTGGACATGGCCTAATATGTCAGGCATAGATCACCTCTGAGTAGGCAGTAAGCAACGAAGTAGAGCTGGAGTTTCTTTAGTCGAGCTGCATAGGGCATCTCTTTGAGGCCCATGATCCTCTTGGTGAGGTACTTCTGTGGTCTAACCAGCTGTTGCATGTGCCAATTAAGGTACATACCAAATGGGGCATTGTACTCTATTATGGGCCTAATGAGTGATGAGTAGAGGGGCACAATGACCTCTCTTGATCTAAAGGTGAACCCTTTCATGATTAGGTGGGCTACACAGAAGGAATATCTAACCACTTTGGCAATGTGATTATCAAAGGAGAGTTTACTATCTGCCTGGGTCCCCAGGTCCCTGATTAAATTTCCGTACCTAGTGGATTACCACCTATGTGGTAATTCATGGGCACTTTGTTTTTTCCAAAGGGGATGACTATGCATTTTCTGGCATTCAGCTTGAGGCCATGGTTTTGACACCAGGTATCTGTCTCTGTAAGACCCTTATGGAGGATGTCTGTGTCAGCCGGAGAGTCGATTATGGCCCCCAGTTTGCAGTCATCTGTGAACTTGGTCAGTCATAGTCCTCCCATGCTTGCCTGTACCTCAGAGAAGTATATTCTGAACAGGAGGGGTCCCAAGACCGAGACCTGTGGGATGCCACTTGTGACTGGTTTAGAGTCGGACATGGCACCCGCAACTCTGACCATGTGTGCTCTATCCGTGAGCCAGTTGGCCACCCATCTCATGACACAGGGGTTAATGTTCAAGCTGGTAAGCTTGTCAATGATGCCAGAGTGGGGAATGGTGTTGATGGCCTTAGTGAGGTCCAGGTAGGCTGTGTGGAGTACCTTCCCTTCATCTATGGCCTTGGCAACTGTTTCAAAGAAGTCAACTAGGTTTAGGAGGCAGGATCTGCCTTTAACAAAGCCGAATTGGGTAGGGTCCAGTGTCTGGAGGTTCCCAATGTCTCTGTTTATGAGTTCCATGATAATTCACTCCATAGCTTTGCAGACCAGGCTGGTCAGGCGTATAGGGCAATAGTTCCCAGGTTCTGTTGTGGCACCACCTTTGTGGAGCGGGATGACTGTTGCTGTATGCCATTCTTTGGGTATATAGCCTGTGGTAAGGTTGAGTCTGAACAGTGAATTTAGGTGAGGATTTAGTTCCTTTTCGAGCTCGTGTAAGATGCAGCCTGGGACACCATCCAGTCCCATTGATGCTGTGTTCTTAGCTTTGGAGAGGGATGTTTTTACCTGCATGTCCATGATGTCTGAGGCTCTGCATTCTTCTGGGATGGACACAGGCCCTTTCGGGGGTGAGGGGGGAGGGTGAAGTTTGCACTAAACTTGTCCGCCAGGATATTGACATTGTCAGTTGGTTCAGTGTATTTTTTGCCATTTTGCAGTAGCTCAAAGCATATCTGAGAGTTGCCACCTAAATGTTTGATATAGCTAAAGAAGGCTTTGTGGTTATCTTTAGATTCCTTGGCAATTTTTCTTTAGAAACTGGCCTTGGATGATTTTATGAGCGATCGTAGTTTCTTGCTAATAATGATCAGTGATGCCTTTCCTTTTTGGAATTTTGCTCTTTCATGTAGTAGTTTCCTCCTTCTGTTGTATAGCTTATTTATGGCCATGGACCACCAGACTGGTTTCCTCTTTTTGGAGGAGTGACTCTTGGTTTTACTTGGGATGGCTCGATCCATGCATCCCTGTAGATGCTCATATAATGCACTTGTAAAGGATTCTGTGGATTGGATAGCATTATCCTGTAGCAAGGGGGCTTTGAAACTTTCCACTTCGGCCTTGGAAAGTGTGAAGTTTGCTTTTGAAAAGTTTTTCACAGTGGTTTCCTTGACTGAGGGTGGGGTTGGGATGTGGATGTCCAGTGGGAATACTTTATGATCTGATCTTACCAGTGAGGGGTTTACCACTGGTGTGGAACACTGATCCCCCATGTTGGTGATGATCAGGTCCATTATGTTGTCACCTCTAGTGGGCATGGTGACCAGCTATTCCAGGGCGTTTGAGTTTATAAACTCTAGGAAGCATTGGGCAAAGGAGTTTGTACTTGAGTAATTCTCCCAGTCAATGTTTGGGTAGTTGAAATCTCCTAATACCATGGTGTTTGGTAGGACCTTTATATTTTCCAGTGTTCTCAGGAATGCTGAGTGAGGGTCCTGAGACAAGGTAGGTAATCTGTAGAAGGCTACGATCTGATAAGCAGCTTTGCCCACTGTTAGTTGCACTTGGATGGTCTCTGAGGCCTCGTGCTGTGCCACTAACCTGGAGGTGTGGGTATCCTTTATGAAAATGGATGCACCCCCTCCTTTTGTATTTCGGTTCAGGTTTTGGGGCCAAAGCTCGGAGATATTGGGATTTCTTTAAGTGGAGCATGTCCAACAGCTCTGTGTTTGACATAGCTTTGTATATTAGGCAGAGATCACCTCTGAGTAGGCGATATGCGACAGAGTAAAGCTGGAGTGTTTTGAGATGGTCTGTGTAGGGCATGTATTTGAGGCCGCTAATCCTCTTTGTGAGGTATTTCTGCGGACTTTCCAGTTGTTGTAGATGTCTTGTGAGGTACATACCAAAAGGGGCATTGTACTCTATAATGGATCTAATGAGTGATGAGTAGAGGGGAACAATGACCTCTTTTTTCTGCATGATAAACCTTTTGTGATGAGTTGTGCCATGTAGAAGGATTTCCTGACTACTGTGGCTATGTGACTATCAAAGGAGAGTCTACTGACCACCTGTGTCCCAAGGTCTCTTATCACAATCTCAGTGTTAAGTATACTACCGCCTATGTTGTTGTTCATAGGTACAGAGTTTTTACCAAAGGGGATGACAGTGCACTTTTTGGCATTGACCTTGAGGCCATGGCTTTGACAAATCTCTCACTAGCAAAATCCCCAAGGAGTGCCCACTTCCCTGCTAAGCCCACTACTTTTCTGTCTCATACCAACTCATAATTCTTTCTAGCATGTCAAAGGGTCAGATACTGGCGTCCTCTCCTGCCCATTTGGTGAATCTGGGAATTCTGAGACAATGTTACAATTGCCTCATGTACACGGACAACCCTCTCCTCCTCTCACGTAACACTAACACTTGTGAGAGATGCAGCTATTTAGCCAGACTGGAGGCTGAGCTCTCTCAACTCAGGACTGGCAAGACCAGGCAGGAGGAGAAGGCAACTACACACACCACAATACCAGGCTCACATAACTCAACCACACCACTGAATCAAACACATAAACACACTAAGACATACTCGGAGGCTCTGAGTAAAAATTTAACTAAACAGCAGAGGCCTCCAAAGCAGACACCCAAGCAACTGCAAACTCAATACACCACACAAACAACACATAAACAACAAAATCAGTGTGCAAAGCAGTCACTGCCCTTAAGGCCAAATACAACACCAAACATACTTGTCATAGGTGACTCCATAGTCAGACACACTGACGTCCCGCTCACCAGACTGAGTAAGGAGAAGGTCACAGTAAGCTGCCTGTCGGGCGCTAGAATCCGCCACATAACACAAGCACTCAGGTCTCTCAACACCAGGTACAAGTACGACTCAGTCATTGTCCACGCTGGTGTCAATGACCTGAGACGTACCTCCTTGGACTACATGAAAAGAGACATTGAGGAGCTCTCTGATTATGTAGCCCAGGCAGGTATGACCCTGACCTTGAGCAGTATCCTACCTTCACCTAGAATGATGCCACAATACAGTGATAAGATGATCAGCTTTAATAATTGGCTTAAATTCTGGTGTCATTCAAAGGGGATCCAATGTCTGTCTGCCTAGGATGACATGCTGGACAAGCCACGCTGCTTCAAGGGACGGCTTGCACCTGTCACCCCTAGGCTTCCGGATATTGGCAAAGGCTCTGCCACCCCATAGTGCCTTTTTAGGCAAGGCTCAAATTCTAAACCTACCACCCTAGAACACAAAAAGTAAAAACTAAGGGTAATGCTGCTCAATGCCAGAAGTCTCAATCTCAAGATGCACGCACTCGAGGCCCTTCTCAGTATGGAGAACATCGATGTCTGTGCTGTGACAGAAACCTGGTTCAAGGCTCATGAGAGCACCCCAGCACTAGCAGGTTTCACCTCATATCATGCGTTCCGGCCCCAAAATCCGGACAACACCAAGAAAGGAGGGAGGGGTGTCCATATTCATAAAGGACACCCACACCTCAAGGTTGGTGGCAACGCACGATGCATCGGAGACCATCCAGGTGCAATTAACCATAGGCAAGACTGCTCTGCAATTTGTAGCATGTTACAGGCCACCCTCTCAAACTCAGGAACCTCACATGGCCTTCCTGAAAACAATGGAGGGGATAAATGTATCTCCAAACACCATCATACTAGGTGACTTCAACTACCCTAATATAGACTGGGAACACTACTCAAGCCCAAACACTCTAGCCTAAAGGTTCCTGGAGTTCATAAACTCAAATGCCATGGAACAACTAGTCACCATCCCCACAAGAGGAGAAAACATACTTGATCTCATCATCACGAACATGGGATCACAATGTTCAACACCGGAAGTATACCCCTCACTGGTGAGATCAGATCATAAACTAATCTCGCTGGAGGTCCTCATCCCCCCACCTGAAATAAAAAGACCACAGTGAAAAACTTCTCAAAAGCCGACTTCACACTTCTAAAACTAGTGTGGTCTCCTTTAAGGCCCCTGAGCCAGTGGTAAACATTACTCAAACCGCTGAATCACTTACAAATGCCTTCTACCAGCACCTACACGACTGCATGGATCAGGCAATCCCAAATAAAACTAAGACTCTTTGTACCAAAGGCAAGCGTCCAGTCTGGTGGACCCCAGCCATAAACAAGCTCTACAACAAAAGGAGGAAGCTACTACAAGATAGAGCAAAATCCTTGAAAGGTAAGACACCTTTGATCATTATAAGTAAAAAACTAAGAGCTCTCATAAAATCATCCAAGGCAAATTTTGAGAGAAAATCGCCAAGGACTCAAAAGACAATCATAAGGCCTTCTTTAGCTATGTTAGAAACCTAGGAGGAAACTCCCAGATATGCTCAGAATTAGTTCAAAATGATGTGAAGATTACTGAACCTACACACATTGCCAACATACTGGCTGACAGGTTCAGTGCAAACTCCCCTCCCCAAAAGGAGAGATATCTATACCAGAGGATTGTAGCCCCCAAACATCTCCAACGCATGTGAGAACTGCTCTCTCCAAAGCAAAAACACAGCATCCATGGGACGGATGGTATCCCGGCTGTGTGCTCCATGAACTCAATGAGGAATTAAACCCGCAGTTAGGACAGCTGATTAATCTTAGCCTCACCTCAGGATACGTACCCAAGGAGTGGCACGCGACTGTGGTCCCACTTCACAAGGCGGTGCCTCCACCGACCCTGGAAATTACCGTCCCATTAGCTTGACAAGCCTTATCTGCAAAGCCATGGAGAGGATCATAATGGAACTCATAAATAAAGACATAGGGAACTTGCAGACTTTGGATCCAACCCAGTTTGGCTTTGTCAAAGGCAGATCATGCCTTTTAAACTTGGTTGACTTTTTCGAGACAGTCACCAAGGCCATTGATGAGGGAAAGGCAGTCCATACAGCCTACCTTGACCTGGCAAAGGCCTTCGACACAATACCCCACTCAGGTATCATCGAAAAACTCATCAGCTTGAATGTAAACCCATACATCACAAGATGGGTTGCAAACTGGCTAAGTGACAGAACCCACAGGGTCAGAGTTGCTGGAGCCATGTCAGACTCAAAGCCTGTCACAAGTGGTGTCCCACAGGGCTCAGTCCTGGGTCCACTCTTGTTCAGCATCTACTTTTCTGAAGTACAAGCAAACACAGGAGGGTTATGGCTGACAAAGTTTGCAGATGACTGCAAACTGGGCCATAGTAAAACACATCTGACACAGATATCCTTCAGAAGGGCCTCACAGAAACGGATAACTGGTGCCAGAGCCATGGCCTAAAGTTAAATGCCAAGAAATGCATAGTCATACCCTTCGAAAACAAGGTTACCCCTAGCTACCATATAGGTGGCAATCCACTGAGCACAGAAGTCATCAGGGATCTGGGGACCCAGGTTGACAGTAGCCTTTCGTTTGACACTCATGTTGCTAAAGTAGTTAGGAAAACCTTCTACATTGCCCACCTGATCATGAAGGGATTCACATCTAGATCAAGGGAGGTCATCGTCCCCCTGTACTCATCACTCATTAGACCTATGATTGAGTACAATGCCCCATTCGGAATGTATCTGACCCGACACCTGCAGCAGCTGGAAAGGCCCCAAAAGTTCCTCACCAAAAGGATAAAGGGTCTCAAAAATATGTCTTATGCTGCCCAATTGAAAGAACTCCAGCTCTATTCAGTCTCATACCGCTTGCTCAGAGGTGACCTGTGCCTGACATATAAGGCCATGTCAAACCCTGATTTGATGAATATGCTTCACCTCAATAAATCTAGACCCCTCAGAACCACAAGGCGGAGACTTAAACCTTGACACGGTTATTAATAGAACATGCTGGAGGGACAGATTCATCACCCAGAGACTCCCTATGCTGTGGAACAAAATCCCGGTACATGTGAGGCAGAGCACCTCGCTGGCCTTGTTCAAGAGGAATCTTGACCAATGGATGGGGGATCGCAGATATACCCCAGGGATTACTTCAGTGTCACTGCTTGACAGAGGCACAGCAAAATAATAGGCATAGTTTTATTCAAACTAAAGGGGTGGCGAAAGCCAAATAACTATGGGCTAGGCTTATAAATGCCCTTGGGCAGATAGCCTAGTATGAACCTATGAACCTATGAACCTATGACACCAGGCATCTGTCTCAGTGAGGCCCTTTTGTAGGATGTCCACATCATTAGTAGTTTCGATTATGGCTCCTAGTTTTGCAGTCATCTGGGAACTTCATTAGCCAAAGACCTTCTGTGTTATCCTGTATTTCAGGGAAGTAGACACCAAATAGGACAGGACACAGGACCGAACCCTGTGGTACTCCACTTGTCACTGGTCTGAAGTCAGACTTGGAGTCTGCTACTTTCACAGTGTGGGTTCTGTCAGTAAGCCAGTTGGCAACCTATCTTGTGACATAGGGATTTATACCTAGTTTAGTGAATTTATCTATAATTCCAGAGTGGGGGATGGTGTCGAAAGCCTTGGCAAGATCTAGATAGGCTGTGTGAACCACCTTACCCTTGTCTACGGCTTTGGTGACTCCTTCAAAGAAGTCTATTAGGTTTGGGAGACATGATCTGCCTTTTACAAATCCAAAATGGTTGTGGCCCAGAGTTTGGAGATTACCAATGTCTTTGTTTATAAGTTCCATGATGATACGTTCCATGGCCTTGCAGACCAGGCTCATCAGGCTAATGGGGAGCTAGTTCCCGGGATCTGTGGTGGCTCCCCCCTTGTGTAGTGGGATAACCATCGCTGTGCGCCATTCAGCAGGCACAAAGCCTGAGGTGAGGCTATGAGTGAACATGGTACTTAGGTGTGGTGCCAGTTCATTCTGTAGTTGGTGTAGAACGCAGCGTGGGATGTTATCTGGTCCCATAGATGCTGTATTCCTGGCTTTGGAGAGTGATTTTTTACCTGTGCAGCCATGATGACAGCAACTTTGCATTCTTCCAGTATAGAGATGAGCTCTTTCATGGGTGAGAGGTGGGTAAAGTTAGCACTGATCCTATCTGCCAGGATGCTGGCAATATCAGTTGGGTCTGTATATTTAGTGCCATCGTGCTGTAACTCAGAGCAGATCTGAGTGTTGCCATTGTGATTTTTGACATAGCTATAGAATGCTTTGTGGTTGCCTTTAGAATCAGTGGCGATTTTGTTTTCATAACTATCTTTGGAGGATTTTATCAGGGATCGCAGCTTCTTACTGAGGCTGACCAGGGAGCTCCTCCACTTGTGGGTTTTACTCTCTTTTGCAACAGTTTCTTCCTTCTGTTGTGCAGTTTGTTTATGGCAGGGGACCACCGGATTGGCTTCCTTTTCTTGGAGGATAGCATCTTGGTTCTGTTTGGGATAGCGTGATCCATGCACTCATGTAAGTGCTTATAAAGTGCAATTGTGTAGGATTCAATAGTCGTAACTGTATTGTCCATTTGCATGGGTGTCCTGAAGTTCACCACTTCTGTCTTAAGAAGCATGAAGTTGTCTTTGGAGAAATTTTTTAACATGGTTTCCTTAATGGGGGTGGGGGCAGAATGTGGATATGTAGGGTAATTAGCTTATCGTCAGATCGGACCAATGAGGCGTTGACTTCAGGTGTGGAACACCGGTCACTCAGGACAAACCAAACCCCATAACTAACAAAAATAACCAAAAAGTGAGCTAAATGCTACTCATTGCCAGAAGTCTCAGCCTCCAGATACACACACTTGAGGCACTTCTCAGTATGGAGAATATTGATGTTGAAAATGAATATCTGTGCAGTAACAGAAACCTAGTTCAAGGCTCCAGAGAGCACACCAGCACTACCAGGATGCTACTCATTCCATACCTTCCAGCATCAGAACCTGGATCATAGCACATAGGGTGGGGATGTATCCATATTCATCAAGGATACCTACACCTCTCTCTACATGCTCTCTACAGGATATGTACCCATGGAATGTTGCACAGCAATGTTCTTCCCACTCCACAGGGGTGGGGCCACAAAAGACCATTGACATTCACACTCTATGAACCTGATAAGTCTGATCTGCAAGGCAATGGAGCCAATCATAATGGAAGTCAACAATAAAGACATTGGGAACCTTCACACACAGTTGAGCACACCCAGTTTGGCTTCATCAAATGCAGATCACACCTCCTGAACTGGGTGGATTTCTTTGAGACAGTTACCCAGGCTACAAATGATTGAAATGAGCTCCACACAGCCTACCTATACCTCGCTAAGGCCTTTGACACCATTCCCCAGTCAGGTATCATAGATGAACTCACCAATCTGGGCATGAATCCATACATCACAAGATGGATTGCAAACTGGCTCACAGATAGATCTCACAAATTAAGAGTTGCTGGCTACATGTCAGACTCTACATCGGTAACAACTGGTGTCCCCCAGGGTTCAGTCATGGGGTTCCTCCTGTTTGGTATAGACTTCTCAAAAGTACATGCCAAAACAGGAGGGTTGTGGTTGACTAAGTTTGCTGGGAACTGTAAAGTGTTTGCCATAATAGATTCCCTGAATGACACAAATATTCTCCAGAAGGGACTCTATGAGACAGATGTGTGGTGTCAGAATCATGGCCTCAAGCTCAATGTGGAAGAATGCATAGTAATCCCCTTTGGTGAAAACAAAGTACCCACAAACTACCACATAGGTGTTACCCCGTTAAAACTGACAAGGTAATAAGGGATCTGGGGACACAAGTATATAGTCATCTTTCCTTTGACAACCATGTTGCCAAAGTGATTGGGAAATCCTATGTGGCCCACCTAATCAACAAAGGGTTTGCATCAGGATCAAAAGAGGTAGTGGTGGCCCTCTACTCTTAAGTCATCAGGCCCATCATTGAGTACAATGCACCATTTTGGATGTACTCAACTAAGCATATCCAACAGCTGTAGAGACCACAGAGGTACTTCACCAAGAGGATTACTGGCCTCAAACAGTTGTGTTATGCAACATAACTGGTAAAACTAAATCTGTTCTCCGTTGCGTACCGCCTACTCAGAGGCATACTCTGCCTAACATACAGAGCCATGTCCAACACATAACTGTTGAACATGCTCCATCTACGGATAAGAAAATTGAGTCACACTACACACTCTAGGGATATGAACCTCATCACAACAATGAATACAACATGCTGGTGGGATAGAGTACCATCCCATACACTTGCCTTACTGTGGAACAGAGTCCCAATGTACATCAGAAAGAGCCCCTCGCTGACACTCTTCAATAGGAACCTTGATGAGTGGATGGGAAACAGGCAATTCACGCCAGGCATCACATCAGCAGCCCCACTAGAAAGGGGCTTAGGGTACTAACTATTAGAACTAGGGCTTGGGAGCCTACCCAATGAGGTGGTGAAAGCTGCACAACTTGCCTAGGCTAATATATGCCTTCGTGAAGATAGTCTACTACATACCTATGAACCTATGTGACAGGTACATGTCTACAGATAGTAGATGTGCACTTCATTGTACAGTCAAGTTGTACAGCAGGCACATGGACCACATACACTGTAATGCTTACAGATACTGGTGGCTGTTATGTACAGTGGGTGAGATGTGCACCTCATGTCTTTTGTGCCTTTGGGATGTGTGCTGGGTGGGACAGTCCTGGATGGCTCTGTGTCATGGTCACTCTCTTACACACATCTCTGCCCATCCATCTTTGGCTTATTATACTGTGTTCCCCCTACATATATATATATAGGTACATAGGTAGGTAATAGGCTATCTGCCTGAAGGCATATATTAGTATGGCCAGAGTGTGCAGCTATCACCACACATGGGGTTAGTTCCCTAGGCCTCTGTGTAGTAGAACTGATGAAGTGATCCATGGTGTGACAGTTCAGTTTCACATACACTGATCAAGGCTCCTCTGGAAGAGTGTCAGTTAGGGATTCAGCTTAATGTAGGTTGGGACCCTGTTCCAAAGCAAGGGAAGTCTGTGAGTTAGTAATGTATCCCTCCAACATGCTCTATTTATTGTTGTGATGATGATATCCCTAGAGCATGTGGCACAGTGAGCTTGGGTTTACTTCAGATAGTGCATGTACATCAGTTCTGCATTGGACATGGACCTGTTTGTTGGGCAGAGATCGCCTGAGTAGACAGTATGCAACAGAGTACAGATTGAGTTAAATTCAGTCTTGTTGCATGGGGCAACTGCTTGAGGCCAGTAATCCTCTTGTTGAGGTACTTCAGTGGTCTTTCCAGCTGCTGAAGGTGCCTAGTCAGATTCATCGCAAGTGTGCCGTGATACTCTCTGATGGGTCTGATGACTGATGAGTAGAGGGAACCTCCTTTGACCTACATGCAAAGACCTTGACAATTTGTGGGAACACATAGCATGATTTTCTAACCACTTTGTGAATGTGTTTTTGGAAGTAGAGATGACTATCCACATGTGTCCATAGATCCCTTATTATTACATCCATATTTAGGGTGTTGGCACGTATGTGGTATTTGTATGACTGTAGCTCGTGGCCATAATTTTGACACCACATCTGTCTGACTGAGACCCTTTTTAAGGATGTCTCTGTTGTCCCAAACATCGATTATGACAACCTTTTTGCAGTCATCCACAAACTTTGCTAAACATAGCCCTCGTGTGTTTGACTGTATTTCTGAAACGTATACACCAGACAGGAGGGGTCCCAGGACTGAGCCATGGGGGACAGCAGTTGTTACCAGCTTGAACAGGAGACCACAATTCTTACCTTGTGGGATTTATCTGTGCCCCAATTGGCAATCCATCAGATGACATACGTGTTTATGCACAGGTTGCTGATTCTGTGGATATGACATGTGTGTGGGATGTTGGAAAAGGGCTTTTCAAGGTCTATGTAGGCCATGTGGAGCTCATTTCATTGATGTATGTCCTGGGTGACTGCCTTGAAAACTATCTAGCAGGTTTAGGGACCATGATCTGCCCCTGACCAAACCAAAAATGGGTAGGGTTGGGTGTTTGTAGGCTCCCAATAGCTCTGTTTATAAGTTCCATAATGATGGGCTCCATGGCCTTGCAGATCAGGCTTATTAGGCTTATAAGACAATAGTTCCCATGGTCTGTTGTGCACCAACACTTGTGGAGTGTGCCAAACATTGCTGTAACCCATTCAACAGTTTCATTTCCTGTACAGAGGGTGAGTCTCAACAGACTGTTCAGGTGCAGGGTCTGTTTGTTTTGGAGTTTACATATGACACAGCCAGGAAAATCATGTCATCCCATAGACGCCGTGTTTTTAGGTTTGGATAGAGCTGTTTAACCATTGTATATGTGATTTCTGGGTTTTCACAATCTCCAGGTATGGTAATGGGCCCTTTAGTCAGTGAGAGGAGGGTAAATATGTATGAACCTGTCTGACAAGATGTTGGCAATGTCAGTCATGTACATATATTCATTTACACTTTGCACTGACTCAGAACATATATGAGTTTACATTGATATTTATGACATAGCAAAAGAAAGCTTCATGGTTCTCTATGGACTCTTTGGCAATATTTTTGCCAGAACATGGCTTGGATAATATTAGGAGTGCTCATTGTTTCTTGATGATACTGATCAGAGATTTATTGATCTTTTTTAGATTTTCACTTTATTTGAACAACTTAAGTACTTGTAGTACATAGTTTGATTATGACAGTGGTCCAATATATTATATGGGTCTGTTTTCATATCACTATGTGCGCAAGGCAGGATTGGTGAATAGTGACAAGTGTCTGGAGTAAGAACTGCACCTGCCAGATATGTGTGGCCCACTGCTGTACTCAGACATGGCCTAAGTGTGTGAGCATGCCCAGTATGACCTTTCAGTATATTGTTAACTGACATTTGCTTCGTTTATTTTAGTGTGTGAGCATGCCCAGTATGACCTTTCAGTATGTTGCTGACTGAAATTTGCTAAATTTGTTTGTGTGTGAGCATGCCCACTATGGGCATGTATACTATATGTGTGTGAAAAATCAAGTTGGTTTTTACTTCAGGGCTCACCTTTGTGTTGTACATCGACAGGAAGCACGCTGTGCCTGCAGGGCTTCCATGAGTCAATTTGCAGAGACTTATCAACATTTCTACATACAGGGGGGACAGCTATTATTTGTACATTTCTACCCAGGGTGGCACACCTGATTGTTACTGTGGGTGTACATAGGATGAGGGGTACATCTGACACTTATAAACATTTGCTAGGCCTGCACTGCTATGTCAGGTACTCCATTTCAGTCTGTACTGTTGCCTATCGTACTGGCTTGAGGCATATCAAGGTACTACAGACCTTAGCTTCCAATTACTCATATTAGTTTGTGACTTCATAGCCTACCCAACCCACATCACACTGCCTGGCCTGCTGTTATCTGTCTGTATAGGCCTGGGGGAGGTTACTCATATGCCTCTTCAGAGGGCATGATACAGCATTTGTTTGTGTTTGTGTTTTCCTACAATTGTCCTGCTGGCTGTGACTGTTAGGTATGTGACCCCCACAACTGGTATGTGTGAGTGACTTAAGTTGTGTCTGTGCCAGTGAAATGCTGTCATGGCTTATTGTTTCAGTACTGTGACTATAGTGCACAGTATCCTGAGTTTGAGCCCTGTCACTGCTTTTTATTTTCCTGCTGGGCAGACCTGACTGGTTAAGGAACAGTAAAGGAGGTGTGTGCGTGTTTACCCAACTTTGCTCGACTTTGCCCAACATTGCCCAACTTTGCCCGATGTTGCCCAACGTTGCGCTGGTTAGCACGATGTGCAGCAACGCGCAATTGTATTTAAATATGCTCAATACTGGTAAAATTTGCTTAGCAGTGCCTTATATTGCTTAAAATAGGGACTCATGCCTCAGGTGGTGCTGCAGGGCTGCCTGTGTCGGATGCACATATTACACTCCCTATACATGTTTGAAAATAGGTAGTGTCAAGTTAGGCATCCCTTTTACTGTATGTGTGAGTCAGAGAGAGGTGTCATTTCCAGGGTTCCTACTGAGTCAGTGTATGTGCTATGCATTGCCTCTTTGCCAAGGCCAGGGCATACTGGGCATGCCTCCATCTGCCTACTGGGGCAGGCTCAGGTTGTTCCTCCTCCAAGTCACGCTGTGCCTGTGCAGGCCTTGGCAATGGTGGGGGGCTGTTTGGCCCTGCCCCATGTTGTTCCTGCTGCAGCTGTTTCCACAGGATCATATTGTGTAGCATGGCACATACCATGACAATTTGGGTACATGTAGGTGGTGAGTACTGCAAGGCTCCACCAGATGTGTCCAGGCACCGGAACCGTGACTTGAGCATCCCAAACACGCGCTCAATTATATTTCTTGTTTGTGCGTGTGCCTCATTATGGAGTTCTTGTTCAGGTGTGTGTGTGCATTTCTGATGGGTGTCATCAGCCATGGCTCCAGTGCGTATCCAGCATCCCCCACTAGGTGACCATCAGGGATGTCCCCATTGGCAAATCTCTAGTACAACTGCATCAGATGCCAGATGTGGGAATCGTGATAGCTTCCAGGGCAGCCAGCACACACCTTCATTATTATGCCCTAGGTATCGCACATGACCTGGCAGTTGATGGAGGGTAAGCCCTTGCGGTTGATGTAGACCCTATCCCGCTCACCATGTGGTGCTTTGATGTCTATGTGCGTGCAGTCTATTGCACCCACAACCTCAGGGTATTCTGCTATTTGGTGGAAAAGACGCATATTGCTGGCCAATGCCTCACGGGAATTGGGGAAATATACTTGCTCACCAACATGTGCTGACATGGCATCCAGGAACTAGTGCAGTACCCTGGATGCTGATGCCTGTGAAATTCCCATCATATCACCAGTTGGTCTCTGGAAGGTACCTGTAGCTAGTATTCTTAGGCCAACACATACCTTGGTATCCACTGATATGTGTTCCCCTCTGTTGGTTCTGTGTGTGAGGCGTGGCCAGCACAGCTCAACAATTTGCTGCAGGAGGTCTCTATCCACCCTATAGCACTACACTATCTCCAGCTCATGTAGCCCCTGGTCGGTTAACCTGGGTCTGTACACTCTTCTCCGTCTCCTCACTGTGGGTTGCTCAGCAGCATTCACAACATCACCATCCTCAGCACCTTGCACATGTTGGTTTATGATAGCAAGAGCAGCTCCTAACATTTTGTCTGACTTTAAAGTTTTTAAGCTTTCCCTCTTTGCATACTGCAGTGTTGCAAAGTTCTTGGGAAAAAACAGGGAAGAATGCTGTTTGCAGAGTTTAAAGTGCTGGGCTGGGCTAGTCTGCTGCCTGTGTAATTGGCTGATTCTGATATATTTCACATGGCAGCTCTGCTAGTTCTCCTTGATTAACTTCCTACTACTTCTTTCCCTTTCTTTTCCCTTTCTGTTTCCACTCGGGGCAGCGCCAAGCAAACACGTGCACATGCGTGCACACTCTGTGTGCACGTTTGCAAGAAATTTCAGATATTTTCATGGTGTGCATCTTTGGTTTCTGGTTTTCAAAAAGGACAACTGTAGACACGCCTCTTGCAATCCTGAGCAACTCAGGGCAAACACAAGACACTGTGCTACAATTAGCTTACAGCCTTTCTGACATACCCCCTCATGATGTTACCTATATTCTACTCTACTACTCACCTACTCCTACACTTACACTCTTGGGACATGGTTCACATGCTGGGGAAAATTGGGATTCACTATCCTTATCCTTATTTGCATGGGATTGCCTACTAATGCATGGTTACATCTCACACCGAGCTTCCCCCTCTTAGCAACCAGTACTCATTGGCCATGTTATCTTTAGCCTGCCATTCACCTGCATGGCAGGATAAGCTTTTTAGTGAAAATGGCTATTTTTGGCTATTTTTAAATTATTTTCTTGTTTTTTAAAGTGCCGCATGTTTAAACATCGAAGATTGGGGGAAAAAGTTAGATTTTAATAATTTTAAACATTTATAAATGCCAATGGCCTTATATTTGACCATTGGCATGCTTCCTCAACTGTATGCATCCTTTATTTGGAGCTGTCATAACTCTGTTTAGCTATTTGCAGAACGGTACTCCATTACCAACGGAGTACATTTCTGCAGATAACACTAATCTTCCACGGACAGGTTAGTGTTTCCTGGATTAAAAATTTACCTCATTCGCATAGCGTTCAGCAGCAAATTAGGTAATTTGCATACCACAACGCTGTTCATGCAAGAGTAGCTTTAGCAGCTCTCGTGCATGCCCCTGCTGGCTGTACCTGGATCACACAGCAGACATATTGCCTCCGTGAGCTCCTACACTCTTCTTGCACTCTGTGCAAGCTTTTGTAAATCCGGCCCTATGTATTTTAAGGATAGTAAACATTACTGCTGGAATCAAACCTGCTACTAATGGTACTGCAATACATTTATTGATATCTTGTCATGAATAGTATGTAAATACTATGTACATAAGAAATGTAAATGGTAGGAATATTAAAGGGAGGAAGAAGCACCTCCTTACACACCCTGAGCCACAGCTTATGCCTGGGGTATGCTAATTGAGGGGGGAGACTTTTTTCCAAGTCTAAAACTTAACAGTAAGAGAATTAAGTGTCTATAAAACAGGAAGTCCAGGTAAGTATTAAAAAACTTCTTTGCAGTTCTCTCAGATGTAAAATTCCCTTTAGAAATAGTTTCACCGAAGGAATAGAGAAGACAGACAGAAATATAGGTAGACATGTTGGCAAGGCAGAGCATTTAAGGAATAAGTTAACTCCTGTTGAACAAGATGTGATATCTCATTTAGACCAAAGGCCGTTTCACTTCAAATGGATAAAGAAACTTCGTTTAACACTAATAGAATGTCTTCCATGTTTTCTTATTTTATTTTATTGTCATTTCTTAAATGGGTTAGAACATTAATCCCAAATGGACAATTTTCTGGTTCAGCACAAGAGTGCAATAGACAGAACACAATAAAACTACATTTCCAAATGGATGCATGCACTGTGATGAATAGTTAAAGATAAGTGTTGAAACTAGGATTTTCTGGTAGTAGGTTTTTGGCTTCCTATCATATTTTAATAACTCCAGAGGAAAAGCCAAAAATGTAAGGAATCAAAACATTAGCTTCCAAGCCATCAGATAATGACTTAACCAAGGTATCTTCCATGAAAGGCCACCAAAGGGACTGAGAAAAGGTTTTTCTTTAATAAGAAAAAAACATGTCTGTCATGGCCAGAAGGAAGCTAATAAAATCATATATGTTAGGACTTTCATGAATACTTTCTTAAAGAACAGATAGGAGGGAAGACAAGCAGGAGACCTTCCCTGGGATGCATAAATGTAATAGTGTTGGACACTACTTAATACGATCAGGATATTTTTAAACTGCCCATATTTGACAACATGGAATAATGTTGCTAGGTATTCATTTAAACTAAATGTTGTCATACTTTGGTACAACAGTATTTTAGTTTATGTACATGTCTAGCCCCATTCCATGAAGCATGGG